>NW_027513016.1:0-170000 GCF_048772815.1 Callospermophilus lateralis
TGGTACAATCATGATTAGCAACAGGACATCCAAATGTTCTCCAGTGCCACCTGGTCACGGTAATTTCAAAAAATTCATGGTATATATCTAGATATCTTTCAATAATGAAGTTGGAGGCACTGTGGGATTCAATTTATACAGGAACCAATAAATGGTTAGGAATCTCATTTCAATGAAAGCTCTGGTGAACTCTCACAGGCAAGGCTTCACAAAGAGTGGGCAAAAGGACTCATGAAGCCAGGCCCATTGAGGTCTACAATGTGAGTTGCATGTGTGTTTTGACTCTCAACTATGGCTGGAATCTTTCAGAATAAAATCTTGTGATATCCTGGCTTAGATTCCCAGTGCTCTGTGTAAAGTCACCCTGGGCCAAGATCTCAGATTCCAATGGTGAATCTCATGTGTGGCCTCCTGAAATCCCAACACAATTCATGGCAATACTTCTCTGAGGTCAGTTACACAACTCAGTCTCTAAGGGGAATCACAACAGAGTTCAAGCCCAGGTGGACCCAGGCATCTCTTCCAATTGCTACACAAATGATGACAATTAAAACCAAAACACTCTCACACGGCCCTCTTCATCTTTTATATAGACAATAATCATAACCTCTAGCTGGAGGTTTCCATGAGGGGCACAGCCCAAGACAGTGTCAAAAATAAACTCCCTTGCCCCTCATTTGCCTAAAGTCAGGGTGGCCTGGACAACGTTAGTGTGAAACAGAAGTGATCAAATAGGCCTGCCGTTAATACTACTCCACTTCTCAAATTTGAGGCATACTGACTGTGGGGTATAGATTTTTAGTGTGAATTGGAGTTATAAGAAAACCCAAGCACCTATTGTCTCCCCTCTGCAGCCCTTTGAAGAACTTATTTGACACAAATGATCCCTATTCTCACTTGATGGAGGTCAGGAATCTTACAGAGGAAGGCGAGAGGCATCATCCACAATCACTGATCTTTTTTCCATTTAGGTTTTGGATGCCCACATGGGATCTTTCTTTAGATTCATCAGGTGCTGAAAATCTAAACCACAGGCTCACACAGGGCCAAGAGGCTGATTCAGACACATCCATTTCCAAAGCTATGAAGCAAAGAGCCACAGGTGATGCCCATTCATTTCCATTTTAAAACTGTTTTCTTCAGGCTTCACAAAGGGGTGGCCTGAGGCAAAGACCTTTCTGACATTCAGAGCAACAGAACAATAGGTAATCAAAAGGCCCCAAGCAGGGTTTCTCTACGGAGACTTTCCTGGTTACTCTGATATATGAGTTTTCTGAGATGCTCGCCATTCCCTTCAGCTATCCAGTACATGGCAATGTCACAGAGCTTGGAGGTGGTACATATCTTGTACAAAAATACATGATACTAATCTTGAGAGTGGCCAGAATTCATGAAAAAATGGAAAATTATGTAGATAGCCGGTGTTGCCCATGGATAAGGCAAGCCTCAGTCCATTCATTAATTGGAAAGGATGCATGCTGGGAAGCTTTCTACTAGACAGGACACAACCAATGAGCTATTTTTTTTCTAATATCTACAAAGAAAAATACAGTGGGATACACAGACATAGAAACAGTCTCCTTGTCAAATGACTTACTGGAAACAGTCCACTCCAAACCAAACAAACCTCCTTTTTTACCTATTCTCAGAACATGAGAAAAAAACCACAAACACAAACCAACACCCACAAATGCAACTTTTTCCCACAAGTAGGTCTGTCACTATCTGGAGTGTCCTCTGACTGGTAGGCCATATGATGTTCCCCAGAAATGGCCTTTCTGTCTCACATCTGGTCTCCTTGGTCAACTCTGTGAAGTTGTCAGGAGGCAGTGGTGAGCCAATTCCTGTCCTCTCAGGAAAGACCCCTCTTCAGAGCTTTCTTGGTATTTGGCAACCCTTACATCAGTAGGTACCAAGAAAGACTGACTCTGTCCTTAGTGAATCCAAACAAGTGAGCCCACTGCAACTGGGACTGGGACTGGCTCTGGGTGCCTGGCTTCCTGGATCACAAAATTCAGAGAGTTCCATCACCAAGGAAATGAGGTGAGGTCACTACCTTCAGGAAATAAATGAGGTCCCTGTCTTGGCCACCACTTTGTCCTAACAGTTGCGTCCTAGTGTCTCCTGACATGGAGGCTGCCCTACTTCCTGTGATACATTCACATGTTAGAATGGTATAGAAACCATAGTCACCTGGGAACAGCTCTCCACACAGGCCTGCTTTGGTCCATCTTCCCTGCATTAAAAATAGAGAGGATGACTCAGACACATCCTTTCATCCTGACCATGTTGTTTGCCATGGAATATGACTTTTGTTCTCTCAGGTCTTTCATAGCTGCCAACATCTTCTCCAGGGATTATTTCTGCATGGATTTTGAGGTACTCAACAGGTGGAAGATCTCCTAACTTCCTGTATTGTAATATCAACTTTATCCCTCCTCTTCTGTAAAGTGAGATTGAGGGAACATTGTATGGTTAGGGTTAATAGCATGTTCCATTTGGCTTAGGAATCATTCTGCTGGATGAATAATGGTATTGGGAACCAGCGATATTTAAAAGAATATAGAGGTAAAATATAAGTATGAAAACAGAAATCTAGGTAATATTTGAAGCCCAGAAGGATTTGGGCCCTTGATTGGGATCCTTAGCTTGAGTAATGTTTTGCACCGAGGTCTCAGTTAAATCGATATACAATGGCATAAGACCCTGTACCTCAGATGATTGAATGTAGAAGAGAACATCCAGTGAAAAAGGGATAGTGTGTAGGATTAGAAAGATAGTCAGTAGGTTTAGGAGGAAGAGTGAGTCTAGGATTTGGACCAAAAGTTCTTTAGCAATAGGTTTCGGTTAGAGAGTGAATATTAATGGCACCATATGTGAAAAGTCGGGCACAATGATGAACTGGGAAAAAAATATGTAGGAAAGCAGACATGAATAGAGACATTAGGAAATCAGGCAAAGTATAACGTGAGTGATAGGATTAGACATTTTCAACAGGGTTGAGGTTGAATACATAATCTTAAAAAGAAACAAAAATGTAGTCACCAATTGGATTGACATTTGAGAGCATTAGGCAAACTGGGCCTGGATGTTTTTAGTAATCCCATGTTCACATTCCATTGAGGCTTTATTGCAATCATAACGGTGACCTTTGCATTTTGTGTCCAGAATATTACTGTGATAATATGTATATGTAGATCAGGTGACATGAGTATTTCTTCCACCTTTTCTGGGAGCAATATTTTGAAAACATATGAATTAGTACTGGGGATACTAATAGGTTTACCCTGTGTTGATGAATATAGAGATGATGCATTAATAGACCATACTGTGAAAAAATTATATGACTGGTTCCAAATTTAAATAATGGATTGTTTTAATATCTGAAAATATAGAGGAAATCATATATTGATGTACGTACATAAATTCCAACCAGTTATATATCTAATGGTATTATTAGGGTTACCGTTTATCATGAATAGTGTGTGAGTTTTGCTTCAAAAATGATTATTCAATCGAAAATAACCTGTTTAGAAAGAAGTCCAGTGAAAAGACCCGTCAAGAAACATGAAGGAATATATGTGTTCCGAAGGAGGAAGTGATTGAAAGTGAACCAAATATTTATAAATTTGTGAACTTGTGAATGAAGGGATATATTTTATGATGTCCATAAACTGAATAAATAATAACGTACCAAGTTTGAATAAAAATGAACTTTAACAAACACATCATATCAAATAGGAATGTATTTGCATTGATGTTAAACTTGGTCAGTTACTCTAGAAATATTAGGATTTGTAAGAACCCTTCCCTGAAGTTAGTTTTCAGTACTAGGAAACAAATATGTATGTCAGTGGATGTATATTTCTGAGAATAAACTTGTTAAAAGTTAATTATAAATCCACATATATGAATATGAATGAATTCAGGCGGTGTATAAGAAGACGTATATTTCATATTTTGGAAAATCTGGAGACTATAATATATATATATATATATATATATATATATATATAGACACACAAACACACACACATTATAATGTCACAATATATATGTCAATCGAAATTCATCATGAAAAATAACTCATCCAAATATCCCAAAATATTCATTTTACTGAACATGGATGTATGTAGAATGTTGTTCATCTAGGAAGCTCACCCATGGGTTGAATTTTCTGTACCAACAGCATTTAGGAGGAGTGATCTCTTCTCACAAATAGTATCTGCCAAGTCAGTCACCTCACAAGAATGTACGTGTGAAACCAGGTAGGATTCTATTTGTGCATATAAAAATACATGTGCTTAATAGGCTACAGAGAAAGGGAGACAGGAATTCATATATTTCTTAACTTTAAAAACACATGGAATAGTGTGTAGTGTCCCTCTTTATCCCTTTTGATTAACTTTGGCTTAAAAAAAAAAGAATTTTATTGAGAATTTTTGTATATATGTTTGTCAGGAATATTGCTCTGAAGTTTTCTTTCCTTGATGTGTCTTTGTCTGATTTTGGTATGTGAGTGATACTAGCCTCATGAAATGAGTTTGGAGGAGTTCCATGCTTTTCTATTTTATGGAATAATTTGAGGAGTATTGTGATGAATGCTTCTTTGAAGGTCTTGTAGAACTTGACTGAGAATCTGTCTGTTCTTGGGCTTTGCTTGATTGGTAGGCTGTTGACAGCAACTTCTATTTCATTGCTTGAAATTGATTTGTTTAAATTGTTCATGTCCTACTAATTCAGTTTGGGTATATCTCTAAAATTTTATTGATGTCATCATTGTATTTTAATTTATTAGAGTATAAATTTTCAAATTAGTTTTCACTTATTCTCTGTATTTTAGTTGTGTACTCTGTAAAAGTTCTTTTACGATCCTTAATTTTAGTAATTTGAGGTTTTTTTTCTTCATTAGCTTGGTTAAGGATGTGTCAATTTTATTTAGTTTTCGAAGATTAAATTTTGTTTTGTGTCAAAAAAAAATAACACATGGAAAAGTATTTCAGCAAATTGAATAGATTTATAACTCCTACCTTATATCATGCAAAAGGCAAGTCCAACTATACACCATGTCCCTTCTGAAATGCTTGTATTTCTATTTTGTTTGGGATATTTTTCTCCATTATATTAGTATTAGTAGTCAGAGTCTAGTAGGGTATATGAATGTTTCTGAGAATAATCTTGAGAAAAGATGATTATAAATACATATTCATGAATATGAAAAATTTAGGAAGTGCAAAATAAGACAAAAATATTCCATATTTTCAAAAATTTGGAGAGTATATCTATCTATATCTATATCTATATCTATATCTATATCTATATCTATATCTATACACACACACACACACACACACACACACACACAACACTCACAGACATTAAAAAGTACCAATATGAATGCCAATAGGAATTCATCAGTAAATATATATCATCCACAGATGCAAAAATATTTATTTTACTGAACATGAGTTTATGTATAATGTTGTTCTACTAGGACGCTCTCCTATAGGTTGAATTTTCATTTAAAACAGTTTTAGGAGGAGTGAACTCTTCTCACAATTTGTATCTTCCCAAGACAGCCACCTCACAAAAATGTACGTGTGATACCTGGTAGGATTCTATATATGCATATAAATATACATGTGTGAATAGGCTACAGAAAAGGGAAACAAGAATTCACATATTTGTTAAATTTAAAAACACATGGAGAATATTTCCATTAAAATTTGACTAGATTTATAACACCTACCTTATATAATGCAAATGTCAAGTCCAACTATACAACATGTCTCCTCTGAAGTGCTTGTATTTCTATTGTGTTGGGTTAATTTTTCCCATTATAATAGGATGAATAGTCTGAGTCTACTAGGTATGGGTTAGTTTCAGGGATTCAGTATTTGAATGGAAAATTGGAAAATGAATCCAATGTGTATGTAAATATATGCTGCACAAATATCCTCCCGCTCTCATCCAGAAAAATGCCTTGATATTACCTTCACCCCAAGTAAGATGCAATTAGAGGAGAAGAGTTACAAAATCAATGAATACATATCTGGAATGGAAAATGCTCAGGAGTTCACAACCTTTGATGTGGTAGAGGAGTTTCCAAAACTAAGGGACAGGGTAAACACTCCACAAACATGGAGCTCTGCTGGCCTAAAAACTTTTTGAGAAACTGCGTCTGAGCTTCCGCATTGAAATATATGTTGTTTTCAGATGATTTGGCTTCCTTTGTAGTGAGACCATCAAAGCTGGGTCTGCATCTATGTGACCTGGAGGACATGGTTTCTTATTTTCCAATGAACAAGATGAAGCAGTGCTGAATCCTCTCTTTGTAGGTAATCTGAGGCCACTGGGGACTAAGTGTCTCCCCGTGTGGACTGTGAAGCCATTAGGTCCTCCACCACTTTTTGTGGTGTTTTTCCTGCTGCACTGTGAGTTTGGTATTTGTTTCACGAAATACTAGGAGCTAAACTGAGACACAGTGCTCGAGGGAGTTGTGTCACGTGTGGTGGGTCAGGGTCTGCAAGAGAATGCACCAACTAGGCTTCTATCTCTCACAGCTTGCCCCATTGCCCCCTTGTCCATATCAACCTGATTCTTCATTTTCCTCTGAAAAATCTCCATATAACAAGATGCCTTTACATATAAGGGTCTGCTGGCTGCACCATGTCAGTTACAAGCCATTTGGAATCCAATGGTAGATCCACATGGCCCTACCACGGATGTTGTATCAAACACCTCCCCACCACTGCTCTAGACCCACTACTCAACAGGCTCCAACTTACTGGCATCTCTGTTCTACACCATTTTCATGAAACTCAGTAAATCAAGGCACTGTCTGGTATACTCATGAACAGTAACAGGACATCCAATATTTCTCCAGTGCCACCTGGTCATAGGAATTTCAAAAATTTCATGGTATTTATCTAGCCATTTCTCGAGCATGAAGTTGGAGGCACTATGGATTTCAATTCATGCAGCAAACATTAAATGGTGAGGAAGCTCATTTCAATGAATTCTCTGGAGAACTCTCACAGGCAAGGCTTCCCAAAGAGTGGACAAAGGTCACATTAGGCCAGGCCCATTGAGGTCTACAATGTGAGGTCCATGTGTGTTTTGACTCTCAACTATGGCTGCCATTTCTTTAAGAATAAAATCATGTGATATCCTTGCTGAGTTTCCCAGGCCTCTGTATAAATCCACCCGGGGCCTAGGTCTCAGTTTCCAAGAGCGACTTTCATGCTTGGCCTCTTAAAATCCCAACAAAATTCATGGCAATGTTTCTCTGAGTTCAGTTCCAAAACCCAGTCTCTAAGGGGTATCACACCAGAGTTCAAGCCTACGTGTACCCAGTCATTTTTTCCAATGCCACACAAATGACCAAAATTAAAACCAAAACACTCCCACATGGCCCTCATCTTATTCCATATAGGCAATCATCTTAACCTCTGGCTGGATGTTTCCATGAGGGGCCCAGCCAAAGACAGTGTCCAAAATCAGCTCGTTTGCCCCTCATTTGCCTAACGTCAGGGTAGCCTGGACACAGTTTCTGTGAACCAGGAGTGAACAAATAAGCCTGCCGTTAATACTTCTGTGTTCCTCCAATTTGAGGCCTACTGATTTTAGATATCGATTCTTTAGGTGATTTAGAGTCATGCAAAAACACAAGCACCTCTGCAGGGCTTTGAAGAACTCATTTGACCCAAAGAATCCCTATTCTCATTTGATGGAGTGCAGGAACCTAACAGAGGAAGGCAAGAGACTTCATCCACAATGAATGATATTTTTTGCCATTTTGGTTTTGGAAGCTCACATGGGATCATTCTTAAGATCCATCAGGTGCTGAGAATCTAAGTCACAGCCACACACAGGTCCAAGAGGCTGATAAAGAGCCACAGGTGAGGCCCATTCATTTCCATTTGAAAACTGTTTTCTTCAGGCTTCACAAAGGGGTGGCCTGAGCAAAGACCTTCCTGACATTCAGTGCAACACAACAATAAGTAAGCAAAAGGCCCAAAGCAGGGTTTCTGCACTGAGACTATCCTGGTCACACTGATATCTGAGTTTTCTGAGATGCTCGCCATTCTCTTCAGCTATCCAGTACATGGCCATGTCACAGAGCTTGGAGGTGGTACATATTTAGGACACAAATCCATGAGCCTATTCTGGAGAGTGGCCAGAATTCAGGAAGAAAACAACAACTTAGAAAGATAGCAGGTGTTGCACATCGATAAGACAAGCTGAAGTCCATTCATATATTGGGCAGGATGAATTATGGGAAGATTTATACTAGACAGGACACATCCATTAATGCATTCTCTTTTCTAATGTCTACAACAACGGACACAGTGGGATACACAGAAACAGAAACACTCGCCGTGTCAAATGACTTACTAGAAACTTTCCAGTCCAAACCAAACAAACGGCCTTTCCTATCTATTCTCAGAACATGAGACAAAACAACAAACCCACACCCACTCCCACAAAGGCACCTCCTTCCCCCAAGTAGGTCTGTGACTATCCGGAGTGTCCTCTGACCGGTGGGCCATACAATGTTCCCCCGAAATGGCCTGTCTTCTCTCAGATTGTGTTTCCTTGACCAACTCTGTGAAGATGTCAGGAAAAAGTGGTTAGCCACTACCTGTTTTCTCAGAAATGGTCCACCTTCAGAGCTCTCCTGACATTTGGCCATTCTCACATCATTAGGTACCAAGAAAACTGACTCTGTCCTTGGGAAATCCAAACAAGTGAGCCCACTGGGACTGGGACTGGGACTGCATCTGGGTGCCTGGCTTCTTGGATACCAAGTTCAGAGAGTTCCATCACCAAGGAAATGAGGTATGTCACATTCTTTGGAACTGAATGAGGTCACTGCCTTGGCAACCACTTTGTCCTAACAGTTGCTTCCAAGGGTAACATAAGATGGAGGTTGCCCCTACTTCCTGTGACACTTTCATAAGGTAGAATGTATATCAACCATTGGCACCCGGGAACAACTTTCCACTCAGGCCTGGTTTGTTCCCTCTTCTCTACAATAAGAAGAGAGATGCAGATTCAGAAACATCCCTTCATTCTGACCAGGTTGTTTGCCATGGAAGATGACTTTTGCTCTCTCAGTTGCTTCATACCTGGGTACAACTTCTCCAGGTATCATTTTTGCATGGACATTTGAGGTTCTCATTAGGTGGAAGGTCCCCAACTTTCCTGTATTGTAAGAACCACTCTGTCCCTGCTCTTCTGTAAAATGATTGAGGGAACAGTGTATACTTGGGGTAAAAAACAGGTTTGATTTGGGTTACGAACGATTCTGTGCGATGAATAATGGTATTGGTAACCTGCAATATTTACAAGAATATAGAGGTGATATATAAGTATGAAAAGAGAAATCTAGGTATGATTTGAAGCCCAGAAGGGTTTTGCCCTTGATTGGGATACTTAGCTTTGAATTATGTTCTGCAAAGATGTCTCAGATAATTCGATATACAATGGCATAGGACCTTGTACAATGGATGATTGAATTTAGAAGAGAACATCCAGTCAAAAAGGGATATTCAGTAGGATTAGGAAGATAGTTGGTAGGTTTAGGAAGAAGAGTGAGTATAGGATTTGGACCAAAAGTTCTTTAGCAATACACTTTTGGTTATAGAGTGAATGTAAATGTCAGCTCATATGAAGAGTCAGTCACTATGTTGAACTGGGGAAAATATGTAGAAAAGCAGATATCAAAAGAAACATTATGAAATCAGGCAAATTATAAAGTGAGTGATAGAATTGGACATTTTCAACAGGGTTGGGTTTGAATATATAAATTAGGAAAAAACAAAAATTTAGTCACCAATAGGATTGACAATTGACAGCATTAGGCAACCTGGACACGGATGTTTTTAGAAATCCATGTTCACCTTCCATTTAGGTTTTGGTACAATCATAAGTGTGACCTTTCCATTTTTGTCCAGAATATTACTGTGATAATGAGGTGACATGAGTATTTCTTTCACCATTTCTGGGAGCAATATATTGAAGATGTAAAATAAGAATCGGGGTACAAAGAGGTGTACCCTGTTTCTATGAACATAGAGAAAAAGCATGAATAGACCATACTGTGAATAAATAATATAACTTTTTTGAACTTTAAATAATGAATTGAACTGATATCTGAAAAATTAAAGGAAATCGTATATTGATATACAATCATTCATTCCAACCAGTGATATATCTAATGGAAATATTAGTGTTTTGGTTTATCATGAAGAGTGTGTGAGTTTTGCTTCAAAATGATTATGGAAATTCAAAATAATGTGTTTGGAAAGAAGTCTCATGTAAAGACCAGTCAAGAAACCCTGACAATACATGTGTTCTGAAGCAAGAAGTGATTAAAGTTGAAACAAATGCCTATTAATTTGTGAACTTGTGGATGAAATGTATATCCTATGATGTGCAAAAACTGAAGAAACAATAATGTACCAGTGTCGAATACAAATGAATGACAAATTACATATCATGTCCCATAGGAGTCTACTTGCATTGATGTTAGGCTGGGTCAGTTACTGTAGAATAATTAGGATTTGTATGCACCATTCACTGAAGTTAGTTTTCAGTACTAGGAAACAAATATGTATTTCAGGTGGATGAATATTTCTGATTATAATCTTGTGAAAAGTGGATTATAAATCCACATACATGAACATGAATGAATTTAGAGAGTGTATATTAGACACATATATTCCATATTTTGAAAAATTTGGAGAGTATAACTATATCTATATCTACATCTATATATATATATATATCTATATATATCTATATCTATATATCTATATCTATATATATATATCTATATATATATATATATAGATATATATATATACACACACACACAAACGCACACACACACAACACTCACAGACATTAAAAAGTACCAATATAAATGCCAATCAAAATTCATCAGTAAATATATATCATCCACAGATGCAAACATATTTATTTTACTGAACATGAGTTTATGTATAATGTTGTTGTACTAGGACGCTCTCCTATAGGTTGAATTTTCATTTCCAACAGCATTTAGCATGAGTGAACTCTTCTCACAATTTGTATCTGCCAAGACAGCCACCTCACAAAAATGTACATGTGATACCTGGTAGGATTCTATATATGCATATAAATATACATGTGTGAATAGGCTACAGAAAAGGGAAACAAGAATTCACATATTTGTTAAGTTTAAAAACACATGGAGAATATTTCAATTAAAATTTGACTAGATTTATAACTCCTACCTTATATAATACAAATGTCAAGTCCACCTATACAACATGTCTCCTCTGAAGTGCTTGTATTTCTATTGTGTTGGGTTAATATTCCCCATTATATTAGGATGAACTGTCTAAGTCTACCAGGTATGGGTTAGTGTCAGGGATTCAGTACTTCGAATGGAAAATTTGAAAATGAATCCAATGCGTATGTAAATATATGCTGCACAATTTCCTCCCGCTCTCATCCAGAAGAATGCCTTGACATCACCTTCACCCCAAGTAAGACACAATTAGAGGAGAAGAGTTACAAAATCAGTGAATACATATCTGGAATGGAAAATGCTCAGGAGTTCACAACCTTGGAGGTGGTAGAAAAGTTTCCAAAACTAAGGGACAGGGTAAACACTCCACAAACATGGAGCTCTGCTGGCCTAAAAACTTTTTGAGAAACTCCTCTGAGATTCCGCACTTGAAATATATGTTGTTTTCAGGAGATTTGGCTTCCTTTGTAGTGAGACTATGAGAGCTGGGTCTGCATCTATGTGACCTGGAGGACATGGTTTCTTATTTTCCAAAGAACTAGATGAAGCAGTGCTGAATCCTCTCTTTGTAGGTTAACTGAGGCCACTGGAGACTAAGTGTCTCCCCTTGTGGACTGTGAAGCCATTTGGTCCTCCTCCACTTTTTGTGGTGTTTTTGCTACTGCACTGTGAGTTTGGTATTTGTTTCACGAAATACTAGGAGCTAAACTGGGATACAGTGCTGGAGGGAGTTGTGTCACGTGTGGTTGGTCAGGGTCTGCAAGGGAATGCACCAACTAGGCTTCTATCTCTCACAGCTTGGCCCATTGGCCCCTTGTCCATATCAACCTGATTCTTCATTTTCCTCTGAAAACTCTGCATATAACAAGATGCCTTTACATATAAGGGTCTGCTGGCTGTACCACGTCAGTTACAAGCCATTTGGAATCCAATGGTAGATCCACATGGCCCTACCACGGAGGTTTTATCAAACACCTCCCCACCACTGCTCTAGACCCACTACTCAGCAGGCTCCAACTTACTGCCATCCTATTCTACACCATTTTCATGAAACTCCGTAAATCAAGGCACTGTCTGGTATACTCATGATCAGCAACAGGACATCCAATGTTTCTCCAGTGCCACCTGGTCATAGAAATTTCAAAAATTTCATGGTATTTATCTAGCCATTTTTCAAGGATGAAGTTGGAGGCACTGTGGGTTTCAATTCATTCAGCAAACATTAAATGGTGAGGAAGCTCATTTCAATGAAATCTCTGGAGAACTCTCACAGGCAAGGCTTTCCAAAGAGTGGTCAAAAGGTCACATTAGGCCAGGCCCTTTGAGGTCTACAATGTGAGGTCCATGTGTGTTTTTACTCTCAACTATGGCTGCCATGTCTTTAAGAATAAAATCATGTGATATCCTTGCTGAGATTCCCAGGCCTCTGTGGAAATCCACCCGGGGCCTAGGTCTCAGTTTCCAAGAGCGACTTTCATGCGTGGCCTCTTGAAATCCTAACAAAATTCATGGCAATGCTTCTCTGAGTTCAGTTCTAAAAGCAAGTCTCTAAGGGGAATCACACCAGAGTTCAAGCCCACGTGGACCCAGTCATTTTTTCCAATGCCACACAAATGACCAAAATTAAAACCGAAACACTCCCACATGGCCCTCATCTTATTCCATATAGTCAATCATCTTAACCTCTGGGTGGAGGTTTCCATGAGGGGCGCAGCCCAAGACAGTGTCCAAAATCAGCTCGTTTTTCCCTCATTTGCCTAAAGTCAGGGTGGCCTGGACACCGTTTCTGTGAACCAGCAATGATCAAATAAGCCTGCCGTTAATTCTTCTGTGTTTCTCCAATTTGAGGCCTATTGATTTCAGGAATAGATTCTTTATGTGATTTAAAGTTATTCGAAAACCCAAACACCTCTGCAGAGATTTGAAGAACTCATTTGACCCAAAGAATCCCTATTCTCACTAGATGGAGTTCAGGAACCTAACAGAGGAAGGCAAGAGACTTCATCCACAATGAAGGATTTTTGGCCCTTATGGTTTTGGATGCACGCATGGGATCATTCTTTAGATTCATCAGGTGTTGAGAATCTAAGTCACAGCCACACACATGGCCAAGAGGCTGATTCAGACACATCCATTCTCAAAGCAATGAAGCCAGAAGCCACAGGTGATGCCCATTCATTTGTATTTGAAAACTGTTTTCTTCAGGTTTCACAAAGGGGTGGCCTGAGGCAAAGACCTTCCTGACATTCAGTGCAACACAACAATTAGTAAGCAAATTGCCCAAAGCAGGGTTTCTGCACTGAGACTTTCCTGGTCACACTGATATCTGAGTTTTCTGAAATGCTCGCCATTCTCTTCAGCTATCCATTACATGGACATGTCACAGAGCTTGGAGGTGGTACATATTTTGGACTCAAAACCATGAGCCTATTCTGGAGAGTGGCCAGAATTCAGGAAGAAAACAGCAACTTAGAAAGATAGTAGGTGTTGCACATCGATAAGACAAGCTGCAGTCCATTCATATATTGGGCAGGATGAATTATGGGAAGACATATACTAGACAGGACACATCCATTAATGCATTCTCTTTTTAATGTCTACAACAACGGACACATTGGGATACACCGAAACAGAAACACTCAACTTGTCAAACAACTTACTAGAAACTGTCCACTACAAACCAAACAAACCGCCTTTCCTACCTATTCTCAGAACATGAGACAAAACAACAAACCCACACCCACTCCCACAAAGGCACCTCCTTACCCCAAGTAGGTCTGTGACTATCCGGAGTTTCCTCTGACTGCGGGCCATACTATGTTCCCCCTAAATGGCCTGTCTTCTCTCAGATCTTGTTTTCTTGTTCAACTCTGTGTAGTTGTCAGGAAAAAGTGGTTAGCCACTACCTGCTTTCTCAGGAAAGGTCCCTCTTTAGAGTTCTCCTGGCATTAGGCCATCCTCACATCAGTAGGTACCAAGAAAACTGACTCTGTCCTTGGTAAATCCAAACAAGTGAGGCCACTGGGACTGGGACTGGGACTGCCTCTGGGTGCCTGGCTTCTTGGATACAAATTTCAGAGAGTTCCATCACCAAGGAAATGAGGTATGTCACATTCTTTGGAACTGAATGAGGTCACTGCCTTGGCAACCACTTTGTCCTAACTGTTGCTTCCAAGGGTCCCATGAGATGGAGGCTTCCCCTACTTCCTGTGACACTTTCACAAGGTAGAATGGTATATCAACCATAGGCACCCAGGAACAGCTCTCCACACAGGCCTGGTTTGGTCCATCTTCTCTACAATAAAAAGAGAGAGGCTGATTCAGACACATCCCTTCATCCTGACCAGGTTATTTGCCATGGAAGATGACTTTTGCTCACTCAGGTCCTTCATACCTGCCTACAACTTCTCCAGGTATCATTTCTGCATGGACCTTTGAGGTTCTCAGCAGGTGGAAGATCCCATAATTTCCTGTATTGTAAGAACCACTCTGTCCCTGCTTTTCTGTAAAATGAGATTGAGGGAACAGTGTGCGCTTAGGGTTAATAACAGGTTTGATTTGGGTTATGAATCATTCTGTGTGATGAATAATGGTATTGGGAACCTGTGATATTTACAAGAATATAGATGTGAAATAAAAGTATGAAAACAAAAATCTAGGTATGATTTGAAGCCCAGAAGGGTTTTCCCCTTGATTGGGATACTTAGCTTTGAATTATGTTCTGCAAAGATGTCTCAGATAATTCGATATACAAGGGAGTAGGACCTTGTACCTATGATGATTGAATTTAGAAGAGAACATCCAGGCAAAAAGTGATAATCGTTAGGATTAGGAAGATAGTCGATAGCTTTAGGAGGAAGAGTGAGTATAGGATTTGGACCAAAAGTTCTTTACCAGTAGGGTTTCGGTTATGGAGTGAATGTAGATGTCAGTACATATGAAGAGTCAGTCACTATGATGAACTGGGGAAAATATGTAGAAAAGCAGATATCAATAGAATCATTACAAAATCAGGCAAAGTATAAAGTGAGTGATAGAATTAGTCATTTTCAACAGGGTTGAGTTTGAATATATAAATTAGATAGAAACAAATATGTAGTCACCAACAGGATTGAAAATTGATAGCATTAGGCAACCTGGACATGGATGTTTTTAGTAATCTATGTTCACTTTCCATTTAGGCTTTGGTACAATCATAAGAGTGACCTTTCCATTTTTTGTCCAGAATATTACTGTGATAATGAGGTGACATGAGTATTTCTTTCACCATTTCTGGGAGCAATATATTGAATATTTAAAATTAGAATTGGGGGTACAAAGAGGTGTACCCTGTGTCTATGAACATAGAGATAAAGCATGAATAGAACATACTGTGACTAAATAATATAACTTTTTTGAACTTTAAATAATGAATTGAATTGATATCTGAAAAATTACAGGAAATCATATATTGATATACAATCATTCATTCCAACCAGTTATATATCTCATGGAAATATTAGTGGTTTGGTTTATCATGAAGAGTGTGTGAGTTTTGCTTCAAAAGTGATTATGGAAATCTAAAATAATGTGTTTCTAAAGAAGTCTCATGAAAAGACCTGTCAAGAAACCCTGACAATACTTGTGTTCTGAAGCAAGAAGTGATTAAAGTTGAAACAAATGCCTATAAATTTGTGAACTTGTGGATGAAGTGTATAACTTATAATGTGCAAAAACTGAAGAAATAATAATGTACCATTGTTGAATACATATGAACGTCAAATTACATATCATGTCCCATAGGAGTCTACTTGCTTTGATGTTAGACTGGGTCAGTTTCTGTAGAATAATGAGGATTTGTATGCCCCATTCACTGAAGTTAGTTTTCAGTACTAGGAAACAATTATGTATTTCAGGTGGATGAATATTTCTGATTATAATCTTGTGAAAAGTTGATTATAAATCCACATACATGAACATGAATGAATTTAGAGGGTTTACATTAGACACATATATTTTGTATTTTGAAACATCTGCAGAGTGTACAGATATATTATACACACACACACAAAAAACACTCACATACATTTAATAGTAGCAATATATATGCCAATCGAAATTCATCAGTAAATATATATCATCCACAGATGCAAAAATATTTATTTTACTGAACATGAATTTATGCATAATGTTCTTCTACTAGGAAGCTCCCCTATAGGTTGAATTTTCAGTTCCAACAGCGTTTAGGAGGAGTGAACTCTTCTCACAGTTTGTATATGCCAAGTCAGCCACCTCAAAAATGTACGTGTGATACCTGGTAGGATTCTATATGTGCATATAAATATACAAGTGTGAATAGGCTAAAGAGAAAGGGAAACAAGAATTCTCGTATTTTTTAAGTTTAAAAACTCATGGAGAACTTCTTCGATTAAAAATTGACTAGATTTATAACTTTTACCTTATATAATGCAAAACGCAAGTCCAACTATACAACATGCCTCCAATAAACTGCTTGTATTTCTATAGGTTTGCCTTATTTTTCTCTATCATATTAGGATGAGTTGTCTGAGTCTAGTAGGTATGGGTTAGTGTCAGGGATTCAATATTTCAAAATGAAAATTGGAAAATGAATCCAATTTGTATGCATATATATGCTGCACAAATATCCTCCCACTCTCATCCAGAACAATGCCTTGACATTACCTTCATCCCAAGTAAGACACAATTAGAGGAGAAGAGTAAGAAAATCAGTGAACACATTTCTGGAATGGAAAATGCTCAGGAGTTCACAACCTTGGAGGTTGTAGAGGAGTTTCCAAAAGCAAGGGATAGGGTAAACACTCCACAAACATGGAGCTCTGCTGGCCTAAAAGCTTTTTGAGAAACTGCCTCTGAGATAGGGCACTTGAAATATATGTTGTTTTCAGGAGATTTGGCTTTCTTTGTAATGAGACCATCAAAGCTGGGTCTGCATCTATGAGACCTGGAAGACATTGTTTCTGATTTTTCAATGAACATGAGGCAGCAGTGCTGATATTTTTCTTTTTAAGTAAACTGTGGCCTCTGGGGTCTAAGTGTCTCCCCGTTGAACTGTGAAGCCATTTGGCCCTCCTACACTTTTTGTGGGGTTTTTGCTGCTGCACTGGTAGTTTGGTATTTGCTTCATAAAATAGAAGGAGTTCAACTGGGACACAGTGCTGGAGGGAGTTCTGTCACGTGTGGTGGGTCAGGGACAGCAGAAAAATGCACCAACCAATCTTCTATCCCTCAAAGCTTGCCCCATTGCATCCTTGTCCATAGCAACCTGATTCTGAACATTGCCCTGAATCCTCTCCATATAACAAGATGCCTTTACTTATAAGGGTCTGCTGGCTGCACCATGTAAGCCACAAGCCATTTGTAAGCCAATGGAAGATCCAAATTGCTCCAACACAGAAGTTTTATCACACTCCTGCCCACCACAACTCTAGGCCCACTTCTCTGGAGGCTGCAACTTACTGGGACCTCTGTTCTACACCATTTTCATAAAACCCAGTCAAGCAAGGCACTGTCAGGTACATCCATGATCAGCAGCAGGACATCCAAAGGTTCTCTAATGCAACCTAGTCGTGGGAATTTCAAAAAATTCACGGTATTTATCTAGAAATTTTTCA
Organism: Callospermophilus lateralis; assembly: GCF_048772815.1. Lineage (NCBI taxonomy): Eukaryota > Metazoa > Chordata > Mammalia > Rodentia > Sciuridae > Callospermophilus > Callospermophilus lateralis. The sequence goes on from NW_027513016.1 coordinate 17,932, forward strand.
AGGATGAAGTTGGAGGCACTGTGGGTTTCAATTTATTCAGGAACCATTAAATGGAGAGGAAGATTATTTCAATGAAAGCTCTGGAGAACCCTCACAGGCAAGGCTTCTCAAAGAGTGGACAAAAGGCCACATTTAGCCAGGCCCATTGAGGTCTACAATGTGAGGTCCATGTGTGTTTTGACTCTCAAATATGGCTGCCAAGTCTTTCGAATGAAATCATGTGATACCTTGGCTGAGATTCCCAGTTCTCTGTGAAAAGCCACTCTGGCGCTAGATCTCAGATTCCAAGGGTGACTCTCATACATGGCCTCTTTAATCCCAACACAATACATGGCAATACTTTTCTGAGGTCAGATTCTGAACTCAGTCTCTAAGGGGAATCACACCAAAGTTCAAGCCCAGGTAGACCCAGTTATGTCTTCCAACTGCCACACAAATATCCACAATTAAATCCAAAACACTCCCACATGTCACTCATCTTTTCTAAATACACACTCATCATAACCTCTGGCTGGAGGTTTCCATGAGGGGTGCGGCCCAAGACAGTGTCCAAAATAACCACCCTTGCCCCTCATTTGCCTAAAATCAGGGTGGCCTGGACATCCTTCCAGTGAACCAGGAGTGATCAAATTGGCCGGCCATTAAGATGGCACTGCTTCTCCAATTTGAAGCCTACTGACTGTGGGGCTTAGAGTCTTTATGTGATTTGGAGTCATGAGAAAAATCAAGCACTTATGGGCTATCCTCTGCAGGGTTTTGAGGAACACATTTGAACCAAATGATCACTATTCTCACTTGATGAAGGTCAGGAACCTTACAGAGGAATGTGAGAGACTTCATCCAAAATGAATGCTCTTTTGTCCATTTTGGTTTTGGATGCACACATGGGATCTTTCTTTAGATCCATCAGGTGCTAAAAATCTAAGCCGCAGCCTCACACAGGGCCAAAAAGCTGATTCAGACACATCCCTTTCCAAAGCAATTAAGCAAAGAGCCAGAGGTGATGCCCTTTCATTTCTGTTTGAAAACTATTTCTTTTGGCTCTACAAAGGTGTGGCCTGAGGCAAAGATGTTCCGGACATTCAGGGCAACAGAACAATTGGTAAGCAAAAGGCCCAAAGCAGGGTTTCTCCATTAGAATTTTCTGGTCACACTCATATCTGAGTTTTCTGAGATGCTCCCATTCCCTTCAGCTATCCAGTACATGGCCAAGTCTCAGAGCTTGGAGGTGGTACATATTTTGGACACAAAAAAATGAGCCTATTCTGGAAATTGGCCAGGATTCAGGAAGAAAACAGGAACTTAGCAAGATTGTAGGAGTTGCCCACCCATAAGTCAAGCCACAGTCCATTCATAAATTGGGCAAGATGAATCTTGGGAAGCTTTCTACTAGTCAGGACACATACAATGATTCATTCTCTTTTCTAATGTCTAAAACCACGGACACAGTGGGATACACAGACATAGAGACACTGGCCTTGTCAAACGACTTACCAGAAACAGTTCACTCCAAAACAAATAAACCACCTTTCCTACCTATTCTCAGAACATGAGACAAAACCTCAAACCTACACCCACACACACAAAGGCAGCTCCTTCCCTCAAGTAGGTCTGTGACTATCAGGAGTGTCCTCTGACTGGTGGGCCATACTATGTTCTGATGAAATCCCCTGTCCTGTGTCAGATATGGTCTCATTGGCCCAATCTGTGAAGTTGTCACTAGCCAGCTGTGAGCCACTACCTGCTTTCTCAGGAAAGGCCTCTCTTCAGAGCTTTCCTGACATTTGTCGATCCTCACATCAGTAGGTACTAAGAAAGACTGACTCTGTCCTTGTTGAATGCAAACAAGTGAGACCACTGGGACTGAGAATGGGACTGGCTCTGCGTGCCTGGCTTCCCGGATCCCAAGTTCAGAGAGTTTCATCACCAAGGAAGTGAGGTGAGATTAATCTCTTCAGGAATTTAATGAGGTCACTGCCTTGGCAACCACTTTGTCCTAACAGTTGCTTCCAATAGTCCTATGAGATGGAGGCAGCCCTTACTTCCTGTGACACTTTCAAAAGTTAGAATGGTATATCAACCATAGGCACCCAGGAACAGCTCTCCACACATGCCTGGTATGGTCCATCTTCTCTACATTAAGAAGAGAGAGGCTTATTCAGACAAAACCCTTCATCCTGGAAAGGTTGTTTGAGATGGAAGATAACTTTTGCTCTCTCAGGTCCTTCATAGCTGCCTAATCTTCTCCAGGGATCAAACCTGCATGAACCTTTGAGGTTCTCAGCAGGAGGCAGATCCCCTACATTCCTGTATTGTAAGACGAACTCTGTCCCTGCTCTTCTGTAAAGTTAGGTTGAGGGAAGAGTGTATGGTTAGGGTAATTAACATGTTTGATTTGGATTACGAATCCTTCTGCAGGATGATTAATAGTATTGGGAACCTGCGATATTTATAAGATTATAGAGGTGAAATATAAGTATGAAAACAGAAATGTTGGTAAGATTTGAAGCCCAGAAGGGCATTAGACCCTTGATTGGGATACTTAGCTTTTAATTACGTTCTACACAGATGTCTCAGATAAATTGATAATCAATGGCATAGGACCTTATACCTTGGATGTTTGATTTTAGAAGAGAACATCCACTCAAATTGAGATAGTCGGTGGGATTAGGAAGATAGTCGGTAGGTTTATAAAAAAAGAGTGAGTATAAAAATTGGACAAAAAGTTCTGTAGCCTTAGGGTTTCGGTTATAGAGTGAATATAAATGTCAGCACATGTGAAGAGTCAGTCACAATGATTAACTGGGGAAAATATGTAGGAAGGAAAATATCAATAGAGACATTACGAAATGAGGCAATTATATAGTGAGTGATAGGATTAGACATTTTCAACAGGGTTGAGATTGAATACATAATCTTAGGAAGAAACAAATATGTAGTCACCAATAGGAATGACATTTGAAAGCATTAGGCAACCTGGACATGGATGTTTTTAGTAAGCCATGTTCACTTTCAATTTAGGATTTGGTACAATCATAAGTGTGACCTTTGCATTTTGTGCCCAGAAAATTATTGTGATCAAATATATATGTAGATCATATGATATGTGTATTTCTTCCACCATTTCTGGGAGCAATATTTGAGGACACATAAATTAGTTTTGTGGGTACCAAGTGGTGTACCCTGTGTCAATGAATATAGAGATAATGCATGAATAGACCATAGTGTGAATAAATAATATAACTTTTTTCTCTTTAAATAATGGATTGAATTGATATCTTAAAATATATAGGAAATCATATATTGACATACAATCATTCACTCCAACCAGTTACATATATAATGGTAATCTTAGGGTTATTGTTTATCATGAAGTGTGTGTGAGTTTTGTTTCAAAAGTGTTTATGGAAATCGAAAATAATGTGTTTGGAAAGAAGTCTCATGAAAAGACCAGTCAAGAAATATGGAGGAATCCATGTGTTCAGAAGCTGGAATTGATTGAAAGTGAAACAAATGCCTATAACTTTCCTAAATTGTGGATGAAATATATATCCTGTGATGTGCATAAACTGATGAAATAGTAATGTACCAGTGTTGAATAAAAATGAAGTTAAAAGTACACATCATGTCCCATAGGAATCTACTTGCATTGATGTTAAACTGGGTCAGTTACTGTAGAAATATTAGGATTGCATGCATTATTCACCATAGTTAGTTTTATTTCATTTTTATTCATGGTTGTTCAAACATTACATAGTTGTTGTTATAACATATTTCACACTTTGATTCAAGTGCGTTATAAACTCCCATTTTTACCCCATGTACAGATTACAGAATCACATCAGTTACACATCTATTGATTCACATATTGCCATACTAGTGTCTATTGAATTCTGCTGCCTTTCCTATCCTCTACTATCCCCCCTCCCCTCCCCGCCCCTCCCCTCTTCTCTCTCTACCCCCTCTACTGTAATAAATGTGTCCCCCTTGTATTATTTTTCTCTTTCTCCTCACTTTCTCTTGTATGTAATTTTGTATAACCCTGAGGGTCTCCTTCCAATTTCATGCAATTTTCCTTCTCTCTCCCCTTCCTTTCCACCTCTCATCCCGCTTTAATGTTAATCATCTTGTCATGCTCTTCGTCTCTCCTCTGTTCTTAGTTACTCTCCGTATATCAAAGATGACATTTGGCATTTGTTTTTTAAGGATTGGTTAGCTTCACTTAGCATAATCTGCTCTAATGCCATCCATTTCCCTCCAAATTCTATGATTTTTTTTATTTTTCAATGCAGAGTAATACTCCATTGTGTATAAATGCCACAGTATTTTATCCATTCTTTCATTGAAGGTTATCGAAGTTGGTTTCACAGTCTTGCTGTTGTGAATTGTTCTGCTATGAACATCGATGTAGCAGTGTCCCTGTAGCATGCTGTTTTTAGGTCTTTAGTGAATAGACTGAGTAGGGGAATAGCTGGGTCAAATGGTGGTTCCATTCCCAGCTTTCCAAGAAATTTTCATACTGCTTTCCAAATTGGCTGCACCAATTTGCAGTCCCACCAGCAATGTAGAAGTGTACCTGTTTCCCCACATCCTTGCCAGAACTTGTTCTTTGACTTCATAATGGCTGCCAATCTTACTGGAGTGAGATGGTATCTTAGGGTGGTTTCGATTTGCATTTCTCTGACTGCTGGAGATGGTGAGCATTTTTTCATGTACTTGTTGATTGATTGTAAGTCCTCATCTGATAAGTGTCTGTTGAGGTCCTCAGCCCATTTGTTGATTGGGTTATTTGTTATCTTATTGTCTAATTTTTTGAGTTTTTTGTATACTCTGGATATTAGGGCTCTATCTGAAGTGTGAGGAGTAAAGATTTCTTCCCAGGATGTAGGCTCCCTATTTACCTCTCTTATTGTTTCTTTTGCTGAGAAAAAAACTTTTTAGTTTGAGTAAGTCCCATTTGTTGATTCTAGTTATTAACTCTTGTGCTATGGGTGTCCTATTGTGGAATTTGGAGCCCGACCCCACAGTATGTACATCGTAAGCAAATTTTTCTTCTATCAGACACTGTGTCTCTGATTTGATATCAAGCTCCTTGATCCATTTTGAGTTAACTTTTGTGCATGGCAAGAGAAAGGGATTCAGTTTCAATTTGTTACATATGGATTTCCAGTTTTCCCAACACCATTTGTTGAAGATGCTATCCTTCCTCCATTGCATGCTTTTAGCCCCTTTATCAAATATAAGATAGTTGTAGTTTTGTGGATTGGTTTCTGTGTCCTCTATTCAGTACCATTGGTCCACAAGCCTGTTTTGGTACCAGTACCATGCTATTGTTGTTACTATTGCTCTGTAGTATAGTTTGAAGTCTGGTATCGCTCTACCGCCTGATTCACACTTCCTGCCTAGCATTGTTTTTGCTATTCTGGGACTTTTATTTTTCCATATGTATTTCATGATTGCTTTCTTTATTTCTACAAGAAATGCCTTTGGGATTTGATTGGCATTGCATTAAACCTATAGAGAAATTTTGGTAATATCACCATTTTGATGATGATAGTTCTGCCTTTCCATGAACAGGGTATATTTTTACATCTTCTAAGATCTTCTTATATTTCTCTCTTTAGGGTTGTGTAGTTTTCATTGTATGAGACTTTCCCCTCTTTTGTTAGGTTGATTCCCATCTTTTTTTTTTTTTTAGGATATTGTGAATGGAGTGGTTGTTCTCATTTCCATTTCAGAGGATTTGTCCCTGATAATTAGGAATGCCTTTGATTTATGCGTGTTGATTTTATATCCTGCCACTTTGCTGCATTCATTTATTAGCTCTATTAGTTTCTTTGTAGACCCTTTTGGGTCTGCTAGGTATAGAATCATGTCATCTGCAATAGTAATAATTTAAGTTGTTCTTTTCCTATTTTTATGCCTTTAATTTCTTCCGTCTGTCTAATTGCTCTGGCCAGTGTTTCGAGAACTGTATTGAACAGAAGTAGTGAGAGAGGGCATCCCATTCTTGTTCCAGATTTTAGAGGGAATGCCTTCAATTTTTCTAGATTCAGAATGATGCTAGCTTGAGGATTAGCATAGATTGCTTTTACAATATTGAGGTATGATCCTGTTATTCCTAGTTTTTCTAGAGTTTTGAAGATAAAGGGATGCTGTACTTTGTCGAATGCTTTTTGTGCATCTATCGAGATGATCATATGGTTCTTATTTTTAAGTCTATTGATGTGGTGAATAACATTTATTGATTTTCGTATATTGAACAAGCCTTGCATTCCATGGATGAATCCTACTTGATCATGGTGCACAATTTTTTTAATATGTTTTTGTATCTGATTCGCCAGAATTTAATTAGGGATTTTTGCATTTAGATTCCTTAGGGATATTGGTCTGTAGTTTTCTTTGTTTGAAGTGTTTATGTCTGGTGTAGAAATCAGGGTGATATTGGCCTGGTAGAATGAATTTGGAAGATCTCCCTCTTTTTCAATTTCCTGAAATAGCTTGAAAAGTATTGGTATTAGTTCATATTTAAAGGGTTTGTAAAACTCTGCTGTATACCCATACTGTCCTGGTCTTTTCTTAGTTGGTAATCTTTGGATGGTTTCTTCTATTTCCTCAATTGATACTGGTCTGTTTAGGTTGTCTATATCCTCCTGACTCAATCTGGACAGATCATATGACTTAAGACATTTTTCGATGCTTTCACTATCTTCTATTATATTGGAGTATAACGAATCAAATTAATTTCTGATTATCTTCTGTATTTCAGAAATATCTGCTGTGATTGCCAGGGGGTGACAAATAACTTGTGTAGATTGATACAGCAGGAGTGGAAGCCGTTTATTGTAGCATCTGAGCGATATTTATACATTTTATATAGCTTATCTAATTAGCATAAAATAGATCCAGCAGTCAACCAATAAGGAATCTCCACACTTAATGGCTTGCTTTTGTTACTTCACAAACCACTCTCTATGGCATTTGGCCAGGCGCCATCCAGACTTGTTTACAGACCCTAACATTTCTCTGGCAAAATACCAGGTGCCATCCTGACTTGTTTATAGACCTTAACATGTGATGTTGCCCTTTTCATCCCGTATGCTAGTAATTTGAGTTTTCTCTCTTCTTCTCTTCATTAGCATGGCTAAGGGTCTGTCGATTTTATTTATTTTTTCAAAGAACCAACTTTTAGTTTTCTCAATTTTTTCAATTGTTTCTTTTGTTTCGATTTCATTAATTTAAGCTTTGATTTTAATTAAATCTTACCTTCTACTTATTTTGCTGTTGTTTTCCTCTTTTTTTTCTAGGATTCTGAGATGAAGTATGAGATCATTTATTTGTTTTGTTTTTTTTTTCTTTTTTTAAGGAATGAAATCCAAGCAATGAATTTTCCTCTTAGAATGGATTTCAGTGTGTCCCATAGATTCTGATATGTTGTGCCTGTGTTTTCATTTATCTCTAAGAATTTTTTAATTTCCTCCTTGATGTCTTCTATAACCCATTGATCATTCAGTAACCTATTGTTCATTCTCCAAGTGATGCATAATTTTTCCTTCCTTCGTTTATCATTGATTTTTAGTTTATATTAGATTATGATCAGATAAGATGCATGGTATTATCTCTACTGCTTTATATTGTCTAAGAATTGCCCTGTGACATAATATATGATCTATTTTTGAGAAGGATCCATGTGCTGCTGAGGAAAAATGTAACTGCTTGATGTTGAGGAGTATATTCGATATATGTCAATTAAGTCTAGGTTATTAATTGTGTTATTGAGTTCTATAGTTTTCTATTTCAACTTTTGTTTGGAAGACCTGTCCAGTGGTGAGAGAGGTGTGTTGAAGTCTCCCATGATTATTGTATGGTGGTCTATTAGACTCTTGATCTTGAGAAAAGTTTGTTTGATGGACATAGCTGCACCATTGTTTGGGGCATATATATATTTATAATGGTTATGTCTTGTTGGTGTATGGTTCTCTTGAGCAGTATGCAGTGTCCCTCTTTATCCTTTTTGATTAACTTTGGCTTGAAATCTATTTTATTTGATATGAGTATGGACACTCCTGCTTGTTTCCGAAGTCCATATAAGTGATATGATTTTTCCCAACCTTTCACCTTCAGTCTATGTATGTCTTTTCCTATCAAATGCGTCTCCTGTAGGCAGCATATTATTGGGTCTTGTGTTGTGATCCATTCTACTAGCCTGTGTCTCTTAATTGGTGAGTTTAAGCCATTAACATTTACGGTTATTATTGAGATAATGGTTGTTCTTCCAGCCCTATTTGTTTATTTATGTTATTAAACATGGATTGTTTTCTACATTGATTATTTCCCCCTTTTACTGTACTACCTCCCACTGTTGGTTTTTATTGTTATTTTCCATTTCCTCTTCCTGTAATATTTTGCCGATGATGTTTTGAAGAGATGGTTTTCTAGCTACAATTTATTTTAACTTTTTTTTAACATAGAAGGTTATGATTTTATCTTCCATCCTGAAGCTTAATTTCGCTGGATACACAATTCTTGGTTGGAATCCATTTTCTTTCAGTGTTTGAAAAATGTTAATCCAGTATCTTCTAGCTTTCAGAGTCTGTGTTGAAAGATCAGCTGTTATCCTGATTGGTTTACCCCTAAATGTAATCTGCTTTTTTTTCTCTTGTAGCATTTAAAATTCTCTCCTTATTGTGTACGTTGGGCATCTTCATTATAATGTGTCTAGGTGTGGATCTCTTATGATTTTGCACATTCGGCGTCCTGTAGGCTTCTAGGACTTGGGAGTCAGTCTGATTCTTCAAGTCTGGGAAGTTTTCTCGTATTATTTCATTGAATACATTGCTCATTGCTTTGGTTTGGACCTCTATACCTTCCTGTATTCCAATGACTCTTAAGTTTGGTCTCTTTATGTTATCCCGTATTTCTTGGATATTCTGTTCATGGTTTCTTAACAGTCTTGCTGAGCTGTCTATGTTCTTTTCAAGTTGGAATACTTTGTCTTCATTGTCTGATGTTCTATCTTCTAAGTGTTTTACTCTGCTGGTAGTATTCTCAATTGAGTTTTTAAGTTGGTTTATTGCTTTCTGCATTTCTAGGATTTCTGTTTGTTATTTTTTACAACCTCTATCTCCCTGTATAGCTGATCTTTTGCTTCTTGGATTTGTTTATGTAATTCATTGTCGAAGTGATTTTTCATTGTCTGATTTTGCTGTCTAATGTCTTCCTTGAGACTCCAGATCATCTGAAGCATGTATATCCTGAGTTCTTTATCTGACATTCCATCTACTGCAGCTATTACCTCTTCTAAAGTTGTGCTGACCTGCATTGCTTGTGGTCCTTTTTTCCTTGTCTTATCATACTGCTCGCTTTTCTTTCTGCTTGGTGAAACTGTTGTGATTTTGAAATTTTCCTCCTATATATTTATATTGCTCTTGTATAGTTGCAAAGTCTCCCTTGCATGGGCACAGGGGGGCTGTGCTGCTCCTCCAATTAGGGTGATCTAACTACCTTGCTGACGGGCCACTGGGCTTGTTTTCCTGATCGGTTGCAGGTCTGCCTACCATGCAGGCGTGGGAGGCGGCTCTGCTCTGCCCCTCCTCCAATTGGTGTCACGTGTCTACCCAGGCCCGTGGACCCCTGGGGTGTTCTGCCGATCAGTCGCAGGTATGCCTACCTTGTAGGTGCTGGCGGCGGCTCTTCTCTGCCCCTACTCCAATTGGGGTGACGTGACTAACATGCAGGTGTGTTGCTGGGCCTGTTCTGCCAGTTTGTCGCAGGTCTGCCTACCTTGCGGACACGGGCAACGGATCTGCTCTGCTCCTATTCCAAATGTGGTGAAGTGTCTGCTGCGCCGGCAGGGCGATGGGCCTCTTCTGCCAGTCAGGTGCAGGTGTGCCTACCTTGCGGGAGCGGGTGATGGCTCTGCTCTGCCACAACTCCATTTGGGGGGTCTTTACTACCATGCCGGCAGGTTGTTGGGCCTGTTCTGGGTGCGGGCGAAGGCTCTGCTCTGCCCCTACTAATTTGGGGGTGACCTGACTACCATGCCGGTGGGCCACTGGGATTGTACTAGGTGCGGGAGAAGGCTCTGCTCTGCAACTATTCCAATTCAGGTGATTTGACTACCACGCCTGCGGGTCACTGGGCCTGTTCTGGGCAAGGGCGGCGGCTCTGCTCTGCCTCTATTCCAATTGGGGTGACGTGACTACCATGCAGGTGTGTCGCTGGGCCTGTTCCGGGCGTGGGCGGCGGCTCTGCTCTGCCCCTCTGGCTTGATGACAAAGTGAGAGAGACCCGGGTGTTTGTGACTCACTTTCTTTACCAGGAGACCAACTGTTTCTGTCACCGCTGGTATCAATGAAGTTATCTCCTCTGCTGCTTTCTGATGACATCAGATCTCTGCCATGTTGGTATCCCATGCAAAAGGCAGCATTTTGTTCCCTTTGCTGGGTGACTAAAGCAATGGGTGAGTTCTGACCGGCACTCACAAGCCCCGTCTCAATCCTGTTGCACTCCCTATGAAGGCTCGGTTGATATTTACCTCCACAGTATTCAGCAAGACCCGGACCGAGAAGCAGTTTCCGCGGGTTCTTTAGCCCAGGGCCAGATCAGTTCCGGGAGGTGGAATTCGGCCGCTCTGGGCTCGGTGTATGTTCTAATAGAAGCAGGCTCCAAGACGCAGTTTCTGCGGGTTCTTTAGCACTGAGCCTGAGTAATTTGTCTGCAAGACAAAGGTGAATGGCATCCTGAAATTACCGGTTCTATAGCTGAATAAGCTGCAAGCAGTCGAAAACAGGGATGGTGAAGTCACCTCTCCAAGATGGTGGCCGCTGGGTTCCTCTGTGGTCTGACTGGTGCGGAGAAACGAGTTGGACTGCATGCTTCCCCGTCTCAAACCCAGAATTCAGCACTGAGCACAGTGATTGCATACCTGGCAGGAGCCCACAGTATCTGTACTGCTGTATATTTGCGTTGCTATCTCGTCGTTTCCCAGCACGCACCACAGACTCTAGCCACGGAGCGATTTCCTGAATAAGCCACATGACCTTCTGTGAGGACAAATCACTCGCGTTTGAGTTCCCGTAGCTGATCCTCGTGAGATGGAAATATGTACACTAGGTTTTGGAGAACCACAATTTTGCTGGAAATTCCTAACAAGATAGGTTTTAGCCATTCTAACTCGTCATTCTCCCGCACAGTGACGCGGTATATGAGGGTGATGCACTCCCTTTGCAGCCATCATATGATCCCCTGAAGCTAGTTTTCAGTACTAGGAAACAAATAAGTATTTCAGGTGGATGAATATTTCTGAGAAAAATCTTTTGAAAAGTTGATTATAAATCCACATACATGAATATGAATGAATTTAGGGAGTGTATAATAAGAAAAATATACTTCATATTTTGAAAAATCTGCAGAGTGAAAAAAAAAAAATATATATATATATATATATATATATACACACAGAGACATTAAAAAGTAGCATTATGTATGCCAATCGAAATTCACCATGAAATATATATCATCCACAGATCCAAAAATATTCATTTTAATGAACATGGATTTATGTCGTTCAACTAAGAAGCTCACCCGTATCTTGAATTTTCGGTTTCAACAGCATTTAGTAGGAGTGATCTCTTCTCACAATTTGTATCTGCCAAGCCAGCCACCTCACAAAATGTACGAGTTATACCAGGTAGAATTCGATATGTTCATATAAAAATACATGTGATGAATAGGCTACAGAGAAAGGGAGACAGTTATTCACATATTTGTTAACTTTTAAAACACATGGAGGACTATTTCAATTAAAATTCGCTAGATTTATAACACCTACCATTTATCATATGAAAGGCAAGTCCAACTATACACCATGCCTCCTGTGAACCTCTTGTATTTCTGTTCTGTTTGGGTTATTTTTCTCCATAATATTAGGATTAGAAGTCAAAGTCTATTAGGGTATGTGTTAGTGTCAGGGATTCAGTATTTCGAATGGAAAATTTGAAAATGTATCCAATGTATATGCAAATATGTGCTACACAAAAAACTTCCCACTCTCATTCATAACAATGCCTTGACATTACCTTCGCCCCACATAAGACACAATTAGAGGAGAGGAGTTAGAAAATCTGTGAATACATATGTGGAATGGAAAATGCTCAGGAGTTCACAAATTTGGAGGTGGTAGAGGAGTTTCCAAAAGTAAGGGACAGGGTAAACACTCCACAAACATGAAGTTCTGCCAGCCTGACATCTGGAGAAACTGCCTCTAATGTTGGGCAATGAAATATATGCTGTTGTCAGGAGCATTAGCTTCATTTGGAGTGAGACCATCAAAGCTGGGTCTTCATCTATGTGACATGAATGACATTGTTTCTTATTTTCCAATGAACATGAGGCATCAGTGCTGAATTTTCTATTTGTATGTAACTTGTGGCCACTGGGGTCTAAGTGTCTCCCCGTGTGGACTGTAAATCCATTTGATCATCCTCCACTATTCGTGGTGTTTCTTGCTGCTGCACTGGGAGTTTGGAATTTGCTTCATGAAATACAAGGAGTTCAACAGGGACACAGTGTTGAAGTGAGTTCTGTCAATTGTGGTGGGTCGGGTTCTGCAGGAGAATGCACCAACCAGGCTTCTATCCCACATTGCTTGCCCCATTGACCATAGCAACCTGATTCTGAACATTGCCCTGAAACCTCTCCATATAACAATATGCTTTTACATATAAGAGTCTACTGGCTTCAAAATGTCAGTCACAATCCATTTGCAAGCCAATGGCAGATCCACATGGCCCAACACAGATGTTTTATCACACACCTGCCAACCACTGCTCTAGGACAACTACTCAACAGGATCCAACTTACTGGCATCTCTGTTCTACACCATTTTCATAAAACCAAGTCAATCAAGGCACTGTCTTACATACTCATGATCAGCAACAGGACATCCAAATGTTCTCCAGTGCCACCCAGTCATGGGAATTTCAAAAATTTTTATGGTATTTATCTAGCCAATTTTCAAGGAAGAAGTTGGAGGCACTGTGGGTTTCAATTTATTCAGGAACCATTAAATGGTGACTAAGCTCATTTCAATGAAAACTCTGGAGAATTCTCACAGGCAAGGCTTCCCAAAGAGTGGCCAAAATGTCAGATTAAGCCAGGCCCATTGAGGTCTACAATGTGAGGTCCATGTGTGTTTTGACTCTCAAAAATGGCTGCCAAGTCTTTAAGAATAAAATAATGTGATATCCTGGCTGAGATTCCCTGTGATCTGTGGAAAGTCAACTTGGGCCTAGATGTCTTTCCAAGGGCAACTCTCATGCATGGCCATCTAAAATCCCAACACAATTCATGGCAATACTTCCCTGAGATCAGTACCACAACTCAGTCTTTAAGGGGAATCACACCAGGGTGCAAGCCCACGTGGACCCAGTCATCTCTTCAAACCACCATTCAAATGTCCACAATTAAAACCCAAACACTCCCACATGGCCCAAATCTTCTTCCCTATATACACTCATCATAACCTGTGGCTGGAGGTTTCCATGAGGGGAGCAGCCCACGTCAGTGTCCAAAATAAGCTTCCTGCACCTCATTTGCCTAATGTCAGGGTGGCATGGACACCCTTCCTGTAAACCAGGAGTGATCAAATAGGCCTTCCTTTAATACTGCTTAGCTTCTCCAACTTGAGGCCTACTGACTTTGAGGTTTAGATTCTTTAAGTGAATTGGAGTCATGAGAAAAACAAGCACCTATGGGCTAGCCTCTGCTGGGTTTTGAAGAACTCATTTGACACAAAGGATCCCTGTTCTCACTTGATGGATGTCAGGAACCTACCAGAGGAAGGCAAGAGAGTTAATCAACAATATCTGATCTTTTTGCCATTTTGGTTTTCGATGCATGCATGGGATGTATCTTTAGATCCATCAGGTGCTGAGAATCTAAGCCTCAGCCTCACACAGGGCCAAGAGACTGATTCAGACATATCCCTTTTCAAAGCAATTAAGCATGGATCCACACGTGATGCCCATTCATTTGCATTTGAAAACTGTTTTCTTCAGGCTTCACAAAGTGGTGGCTTGAGGCAAAGTTCTTCCTGACATTCAGGGCAACAGAACAATAGGTAATCAAAAGGACCAAAGCAGGGTTTCTCCACTGAGACTTTCCTGGTCAACTGATATCTGAGATTTCTGAGATGCTAGCCATTCCCTTCAACTATCTAGTACATGGCCATGTCACAGATATTGGAGGTGGTACATATCTTGGACACAAAACCATGATACTATTCTGGAGTGTTGCCAGAATTGAAGGAGAAAACAGGAAATTATGAAGCTAGTAGGTGTTGCCCATCCATAAGGCAAGCCTGATTCCACTCATATATTGGGCACAATGAATGCTGGCAAGCTTTCTAGTAGACAGGAAACATCCATTGATGCCTTCTCTCTTCTAATGTCTACAATCATGAACACAGTGGGATACACAGACACTCGCCTTGTCAAAGGACTTACTAAAAGTAGTCCACTCCAAACCAAACAAACTGCCTTTCCCACCTATTCTGAGAACTTGAGACAAAACCACAAAATCACACCCACACCCACAAAGGCACCTCCTTCCCCCAAGTAGGTCTGTGACTCTCCGGAGTGTCCTCTGACTGGTGGGCCATACTATGTTTCCCCAAAATGACCTCTCCTGTCTCAGTTCTGGTCTGCTTGGCCAACTCTGTGAAGTTGTCAAGAGCCAGTGGTGAGACACTACCTGCTTTCTGAGGAAAAGCCCCTCTTCAAAGGTTTCCTGGCATTTGGCCATCCTCACATCTGTAGGTTCAAAGAAAGACTGACTCTGTCCTTGGTAAATCCAAACGTATGAGACCACTGGGACTGGGACAGGGACTGTGTCTGGGTTCCTGGCTTCCTGGATCCCAAGTTCAGAGAGTTTCATCACCAAGGAAGTGAGGTGAGGTCACTTCCTTCAGGATCTGAATTACATCACTGCCTTGGCAACCACTTTGCCCTAACAGTTGCTTCCAAAAGTCCCATTAGGTGGAGGCTGCCCCTGTTTTCCTGTAACACTTTCACAAGTTAGAATGTTATATCAATCATAAGCACCCCGGAACAGCTCTCCACACAGAACTGGTTTGGTCCATCTTGTATACATTAAGAAGAGAGAGTGATTCAGACACAACCCTTCAACCCGACCAGGATGACTGCCATGGAAGATGACTTTTGCTTTCTGAGGTATTTCATAGCTGCCTTCATCTTCACCAGGGATCATTTCTGCATGAACATTTGAGGTTCTCAGCAGGTGAAGATACCCTACATTCCTGTATTTTAAAACCAACTCTGTCCCTGCTCTTCGGTAAAGTTAGTGTATGGTTAGGGTTCATTATATGTTTGATTTGGGTTAGGAATCATTCTGCAGGATGAATAAAGGGATTGGGTACCTGCGACATTTATAAGAATATATAAGTGAAATATATGTATGAAAACGGAAATCTAAGAAAGATTTGAAGCCCAGAAGGGCATTGGGCCCTTGATTGGGATACATAGTGTTGAATTACGTTCTGTACAATTGTCTCAGTTAAATCGATATACAATGGCATAGGACCTTCTACCTTGGATGATTGAATGTAGAAGAGAACATCCAGTTAAAAAGGGATAGTCGGTAGGATTAGAAAGATAGTCGGTAGGTTTAGGAAGAAGAGTGAGAATATGATTTGGAATAAAAAGCTTCTTTAGCAATAGGGTTTCGTTTAGAGAGTGAATGTAAATGTCAGTACATGTGAAGAGTCTTTCACAATGATGAACTGGGGAAATTATGTAGAAAAGCAGGTATCAATAGAGACATAACGAAATCAGGCAAAGTATAAATGAGTGATAGGATTAGACATTTTCAACGGGTTGAGTTTGAATATATAATCATAGGAAAAAACAAATATGTTGTCACCAATGGGATTGACATTTGAGAGCATTAGGCAACCTGGACACGGATGTTATTACTTATCCATGTTCACTTTCCTTTTAGGCTTTGGTACAATCATAAGTGTGACCTTTACATTTTTTTTTGTTCAGAATATTTCGGTGGTAAAATGTATATGTAGATCAGGTAACATGAGTATTTCTTTCACCATGTCTGGGAGCAATATTTTGAAGACATATACATTAGTATTAGGGGTACAAAGAGGTGTACCCTGTGTCTATGAATATAGAGATAATGCATGAATAGACGATAATATGAATAAATAATGTATCTGGTTCCACTTTAAATAATGGATTGAATTGAAATCTGAAAATATATAAGAAATCTTATATTGATATATAATCATTCATTTCAACCAGTTATATATCTAATGGTAATATTAGGATTATGGTTTATCATGAAGGGTGTTTGAGTTTTGCTTTATAAGTGATGATGTTAAACGAAAATAATGTGTTTGGAAAGAAGTCTCATGAAAAGACCAGTCAAGAAACATAGAAGAATCATGTGTTCTGAATCAGAAAGTGATTGATCGTGAAACAAATGCCTATAAATTTTCTAACTTTTGAATGAAATATATATCCTATGATGTGCATAAACTGAAGACATCGTAACGTATAAGTGTTGAATAAAAATGAAAATCAAAATACACATCATGTCCCCTAAGAATATACTTGCATTGATGTTAAACTAGCTCAGTAACTGTAGAAATATTAGGTTTTGTTTGCACCTTTCACTGAATTTAGTTTTCAGTACTAGAAAACAAATATGTATTTCAGGTGGATGATTATTTCTGAGAATAATCTTGTGGAAAGTTGATTATAAATACACATATATGAATATGAATGAATTTAGGGAGTGTATAATAAGACACATATATTTCATATTTTAAAAAATCTGGAGAGTGTATATATATATATACACACTCTCATACATACACACTCACATGCACAGATATAAAAAAGTAGCAATACAGGAGATCCATCATGAAGGCAGGCATGGAAAAATCAAGTCTCTGACCTCTTCAGCTGCGCGGGCATCAGGAGTCATAAACTGTCTAAATGCTGTTTGCTCAGAATCACTAGGCAATGTTGACCTAATGTGGATCTGGTGCGAACATTCTGGGCCCCTCAGAACACACACCGAGCCTGAATCGGCTGCATTCAACCTCCGGTTTGCCTGGTTCTCGTGACTCAGCACTAAGATCCCTCTGAAATAACTGTTCGGCCCTTCTGAACTTTCAGAGGTAAAAGCCAACCAAGCCTTCAAAGGCAGTGGCCACAGGATTGAAACGGCGCTTGGGAGAGACAGTCAGGACCCACCCGTTGCGTTGGTTACCTTGCAAAGGGAACCAACGGTCACCATTTGCATGGGATACCACCATAGCATAGAAATGATGTCACGGGCAGAGGAGATAACTTCATTGAAACCAGCGTGACAGGTGTGTAATCCCCTAACCATCTCTCTCAACACATCGAGGAAACCTTAAGGGCCCCTCCCAGCTCTGCCGTAAGGGCCTCTCCCAGCTCTCCCGTGAGCGCGATAGCCAGACCTAGGGAATCAGGGTTGGCTCGGGACTAGCGGCGTGGAATTCCGGGCTCCTGATCCCACAAGTGCTGACAATTGAGGTCTCTTACACCACGTACCGGTGGAGTGGCTCCCAGAGGGCAAGAAAATTCGCTGGGGGTCCTCAGCCCCAAGCTCTACAAACTTAGGGTCTGAGGGAGGCAAACAGGGAGAGTGTGCACAGGCGTTCATGAAAACAGGGCTGCCAGGAGTAGAGTTCTGGCTTGTAACCACTATTGTGGTGAGCGTCACAGGTGATCAGGGCATGGCTTGAGGAAGCACAAGAGAAGGCCCTAGGCACTCAGGATTGGAGATCCGCCAAGTCTGGGAGGAAGAGCTGCTGCACAGTGATTGGTTCCCACTTATTCAGAGGAGAAGCTTGGCCCAGTGCACACAGCTCCACCTACTGAAAGAGAAGTTAATTGAACTCTATGACTGCATGTATTATTATTATTTTTTTAATTTACATTTTTTATATTTCTTTCATTTTCATTTTTCTTGTTGTTGTTCTTTAACTTTTTTAATGTTTTTATTTTTTTATTTTTTATTTTATCATTATTATTATTAATATTATTTTAAATTTTAATTTTCATTTTTTAATTATAATTATTATTTAAATTTTTTTTCTTTCTTTATTTTCTTTTTTTTCTTTTGTCTTTTCATTTCTTTTCAATTTTCTTATTCTCCCTTCCTTGAATTCTACCTGTCTACTCTCATTCTCTTTAGTGACTTCTTCCCTTCCCTTCTAATATCTTTCCTCCCACGCATCAAATAAATTTATAAGAGTAAGCAGTAACTCAGCAGTCAAACAAAACAAGAAGTAACATGAGCAGCATAAAAAAGCAAGGAAGAAAAGGTGTACAAACAATGATGGACAGCCTAAATATTCAGAAGCACCTAGAGTCATCAGAAAAATGGTCATATAAAGAACTCAAGAAATACCTTAGACAGATGGAATGGAACCTTAAAGAGGATACGAGACATCAAAACCAAACAGTGAAAGAACACATTGAAAATGAATTACATAAACAGATATAAAAAGAAATTAAGCATCTTAATTAGGAGATAGAGATTATAAAAAAAATCAAACAATAATTCTAGAAATGAAGGAAATGATAAACCAAATTAAAAACTCAATTGAGAGTATCACTAACAGAGTGGAGCAAGTAGAAGACAGAATGTCAGATAATGAAGACAAAATATATCATCTTGAAAAAAGTCTAGCCAACAAAGAAATGCTGGTAAAAAGTCATGAGAAAAACATCCAAGAGATATGGGATAACATAAGAAAAAAAAAATAATGAGTCATCTGGATAGAGGAAAGTACAGAGATTCAAACCAAGGGAATGAGTAACCTGCTGTATGAAATAATTACAGAAAACTTTCCAGAAATAAAAATGCAAACGGATAAAAAAAATTGTAGATGCTTACAGGACACCGAGCACACAAAATCACAGTAGACCAATGCCAAGACACATTGTTATGAAGATATCCAATATACAGAACAAAGAGAAAATATTAAAAGCTACAAGAGAAAGGAGGCAGATTACAATCAGGGGTAAACCAAAAATGTTAACAAGAGATTTTTCATCACAGACGCTGAAAGTGAGAAGATCCTGGAACAACGTATTTCAAACACTTAAAAACAATGGATGCCAACCAAGAAATCTGTATTCAGCAAAATTAAGCTTCAGGTAAGACAACGAAATAAAAACATTTCGTGATAAACAAAAGCTAAAAGAACTTGCAGCCAGAAAACCAGCATTGCAAAGCATCTTAAGGAAAACACTACACGAGGAAAAAATGAATATCAACAACGAAAACCATCAGTGGGAAGTGCCTCATTAATGACAGAGGGCGGGGGAAAAGTTAATCATGGATAAACAAACTAAAGTAAAAAAAAAATAAATAATCAAAGACGGGTGGCAATACAAACCATATATCAATACTAACTCTAAACTTTAATGGCTTAAACTCTCCAATAAAGTGACATAGGCTTGTAACGTGGATTAAAAAAAACAAATCCAACAATATGTTGCTTACAGGAGACACATCTGAATGGAAAAGACATACACAGGCTGAAGGTGAAAGGTTGGGAAAATTTATACCATGCACACGGTCCTTGTAAGCAAGCAGGGGTGGCCATCCTCATATGGAATAAAATCGACTTCAAGACTAATTTAATCAAAAGGGATAAGGAAGGACATTATATACTGTTGAAAGGAACCATTCACCAACAAGACATAACAATTATCAATATTTACACAGCAAATAATGGTGCTGCAACATTTATAAAACAAATTCTCCTCAAGTTCAAGAATCAAATAGACCACAACACAATAATTATGGGAGACTTCAACTCACCTCTCTCACCATTGGACAGATCCTCCAAACAAAAGTTGAATAAAGAAAATATAGAATTCAATATCACAATCAATACCCTAGACTTAACTGACATATATAGAATATATCAACCATCATCAAGTGGATATACTTTTTTCTCACCAGCACATGGATCCTTCTCAAAAATAGACCATATATTATGCCATAGGGCAACACTCAGTAAATATAAAGGGGTGGAGATAATACCATGAATTTTTTTCTGATCACAATGGAATGAAACTGGAAACCAATGGTAAAAGAAGGAAGGAAAAATCCTACATCACATGGAAAATGAACAATATGTTACTGAATGATCAATGGGTTACAGAAGACATAAAGGAGGAAATCAAAAAATTCTTAGAGATAAATGAAAATACAGACACAACATATCAGATTCAATGGGACACAATGAAACAAGATTCAAGAGGCAAATTCATCGCCTGGAGGTCATTCCTCAAAAAAAGAAAAAAAACAAAAACAACAAATAAATGAGCTCTCACTTAATCTCAAAGCCCTAGAAAAGGAAGAGCAAAACAACAGCAAATGTAGCAGAAGGCAAGAAATTATTAAAATCAGAGCGTAAATCACGAAATTGAAACAAAAGAAACTATTAAAAAATTAACAAAACTAATAGTTGGTTCTTCGAAAAAACAAATAAGATGGACAGACCCTTAGCCATGCTAACGAGGAGAAGAAGAGAGAGAACTCAAATTACTAACATACGGGATGAAAAAGGCAATATCACAACAGATGCTACATAAATACAGAAGACAATTAGAAATTATTTTGAAAACCTATATTCCAATAAAATAGAAAATAGTGAAGACATCGATACATTTGTTAAGTCATATGATTTGCCTAGATTGAGTCAGGAGGATACACACAATTTGAACAGACCAATATCAATCGATGAAATAGAAGAGGCAATCAAACTACTACCAACCAAGAAAAGCCCAGGATCGGATGGGTATACAGCGGAGTTTTACAAAACCTTTAAAGAAGAATTAATACCAATACTTTTCAAGTTATTCAGAAAATAGAAAAACAGGGAGCTCTGCCAAATTCATTCTATGAGGCCAACATCACCCTGATTCTGAAACCAGACTAAGACACCTCAATGAAAGAAAACAACAGACCAATATCTCTGATGAACCTAGATGCAAAAATTTTCATTAAAATTCTGGTGATTTGGATACAAAGGCACATCAAAAAAATTGTGCACCATGATCAACTAGGATTCATCCCTGGGATGCAAGGAGGGTTCAATATATGGAAATCAATAAATGTTATTCACAACATCAATAGACTTAAAAATAAGAACCATAAGATGATCTTGATAGATGCAGAAAAACCATTAGAAAAAGTAGAGCATTCCTTTATGTTCAAAACATTAGAAAAACTAGGGATAAAAGGAACATACCTCGACATTGTAAAAGCTATCTATGTTAAGCCTCAGGCTAGCATCATTCTGAATGGAGAAAAATTGAAGGCATTCTTTCTAAAATCTGGAACAAGACAGGGATGTCCTCTATCACCACTTCTATTCAATATATTTCTCGAAAAACCGGCCAGAGCAATTAGAAAGATGAAAGACATTAAAGACATAAAAATAGGAAAAAAAGAACTTAAATTATCACTATTTGAAGATGACATGATTCTATACATAGAAGACCCAAAAGGGTCTACAGAAAAAAACTACTAGAACTAATAAATGAATTCAGCAATGTGGCAGGAAATTAAATCAACATGCATAAATCAAAGGCATTTCTGTATATCAGCGACAAAACTTCTGAAATGAAAATGAGGAAAAACACTGCATTCACAATATCCTCATAAAAAATTAAATACTTGGGAATCAACCTAACAAAAGAGGTGAAAGATTTATACAATGCAAACTACAGAACCCTAAAAAGAGAAGTAGAATAAGATCTTAGAAGATGGAAAAATATACCCTGTTCATGGATAGGCAGAACTAACATCATCAAAATGGCGATATTACTAAAAAGTTGTCTATAGGTTTAATGAAATGGCAATCTAAATCCCAAATGAATTTTTTGTAGAAATAGATAAACCAATCATGAAATTCATATGGAAAAATAAACGACCCAGAATAGCAAAAGCAATTCTAAGCAGGAAGTGTGAATCAGGCGGTATAGCGATACCAGATTTCAAACTATATTACAGAGCAATAATAACAAAAACAGCATGGTACTGGTACCAAAACAGGCGGGTGGACGAATGGTACAGAATGGAGGACACAGAGACTAATCCAAAAAGCTACAACTATCTTATATTTGATAAAGGAGCTAAAAGCATGCAATGGAGGAAGGATAGCATCTTCAACCAATCGTGTTGGGAAAACTGAAAATCCATATGCAACAAAATGAAACTGAATCCCTTTCTCTCGCCATGCACAAAAGTTAACTCAAAGTGGATCAAGGAGCTAGATTCAAATCAGAGACTCTGCATCTGATAGAAGAAAAAGTTGGTTCCGATCTACATATTGTATGGTCAGGCTCCAAATTCCTTAATAGGACACCCATAGCACAAGAGTTAATAACAAGAATCAACAAATGGGAGTTACTTAAACTGAAAATTTTTTTCTCAGAAAGAGAAACAATAAGAGAGGTAAATATGGAGCCTAGATCATGGGAACAAATTTTTACTCCTCACCCTTCAGATGGAGCCCTAATATCCAGAGTATACAAAGTATACAAAGAACTCAAATAATTAGACAATAAGATAACAAATAACCTAATGGGCCAAG
This sequence comes from Callospermophilus lateralis, assembly GCF_048772815.1. Taxonomy (NCBI): domain Eukaryota; kingdom Metazoa; phylum Chordata; class Mammalia; order Rodentia; family Sciuridae; genus Callospermophilus; species Callospermophilus lateralis. The sequence continues at coordinate 40,619 of NW_027513016.1, forward strand.
GACCTGAACAGACACTTCTCAGAGGAGGACATAGAATCAATCAACAAGTACATGAAAAAATGCTCTCCATTTCTTGCAGTCAGAGAAATGCAAATCAAAACCACCCTAAAATACCATCTCAATCCAGTGAGATTGGCAGCCATTATGAAGTCAAACAACAACAAGTGCTGGCGACGATGTGGGGAAAAGGGTACTCTTGTACATTGCTGATGGGACTGAAACTGGTGCAGCCAATTTGGAAAGCAGTATGGAGATTCCTGGGAAGGCCGGGAATGGAAGCACCATTTGAACCAGCTATTGCCCTTCTCGCACTATTCCCTGAAGACCTTAAAAGAGCGTACTACAGGGATACTGCCAATCGATGTTCATAGCAGCACAATTCACAATTGCTACACTGTGGAACCAACCCAGATTCCCTTCAATAGATGAATGGATAAAAATAAATGTTTTTTTTTATATACTATGGAGGATTACACAGCACTAAAAAATGACAAAATAATGGAATTTGCAGGGAAATGCATGGCACTAGAGCAGATTATGCTTAGTGAAGCTAGCCAATCCCAAAAAAACAAATACCAAATGACTTCTTTGATATAATGAGAGCAACTAAGAACAGAGCAGAGAGGAAGAGCATGAAGAAAAGATTGACATTAATCAGAGACATGAGGTGGGAGGGAAAGGTAGAGAAAAGAGAAATTGCATGGTAATGGAGGGAGACCCTTATTGTTACAAAAAAAATACATATAAGAGGTTGTGAGTGTAATGGAAAAATAAACAATAAGTGAAATGAATTACAGTAGGTAGGGTAGAGAGAGAAGATGGGAAGAGAGCGGAGGGGGGATAGTAGGGCATAGGAAAGGTAGCAGAATACAACAGTAACTAATAAGACATTATGTAAAAATATGGATGTGTAACTGATGTGATTCTGCATTCTATATTTGGAGTAAAAATGGGAGTTCATAACCCACTTGAATCTAATGTATGAAATATGATATGTCAAGAGCTTTGTAATGTTTTGAGCAACCAATAAAAGAAAAAAAAAGTAGCAATATATATGCCAATCGAAAATCTTCATCAAATATATATAATCCAAAGATCGAAAAAAATTCATTTTACTGAACATGGATTTATGTATAATGTTATTCAACTAGGAAGCTCACCCGTAGGTTGAATTTTCAGTTCCAACAGCGTTTAGGAGGAGTGATCTCTTCTCACAATTTGCATCTGCCAATTCAGCCACCTCACATGTGTGTACAAGTGATATCAGGTAGGATTCTATATGTGCATATAAAAATACATGTGCTGAATAGGCTACAGAGAAAGGGAGACAGGGATTCACATATTTGTTAATTTTAAAAACACATCTAGAACTATTTCAACAGAAAATTGACTAGATTTAAAACTCCTACATTATATAATGCAAAAAGCAATTCCAACTATACACCATGCCTCCTCTGAACTGCTTGTATTTCTATTCTTTTTGGGTTATTTTTCACCATCATTTTAGGATTATTAGTCAGAGACTAGTAGGGTACAGGTTAGTGTCAGGGATTAAGTATTTCAAATGGAAAATTGGAAAATGAATCCAATGTGTATGTAAATATGTGCTACACAAAAATCTTCCCACTCACATCCAGAACAATGCCTTGACATTACCTTCGCCCCAGGTAAGACACAATTAGAGTTGAAAAGTGTAAAAATCTAGGAATACATATATGGAATGGAATATGCTCGGGAGTTCACAACTTTGGAGGTGGTAGAGGAGTTTCCAAAAGTAAAGGACAGGGTAAACACTCCACAAACAAGGAGCTCTGCTGGCCTAAGAATTCTTGGGAAATGGCCTCTGAGGTTGGGATCCTGAAATATATGTTGCTGTCATGAGCTTTAGCTTCCTTCGTAGTGAGACCATCAAAGCTGGGTCTGCATCTATGTGACCGGGAAGAGATGGTTTCTTATATTCCAATGAACATGAGGCAGCAGTGCTCAATTCTCTCTTTGTAGGTAAACTGTGGCCACTGGATTCTAAGTGTCTCCCAGTGGGGACTGTGAAGACATTTGGTCATCCTCCACTTTTCATGGTGTTTTTTGCTACTGCACTGGGAATTTGGTATTTGCTTCACAAAATATAAGAAGTTCATTTGGGATACAGTGCTGGAGGGAGTTCTGTCACTTGTGGTGGGTCAGGGTCTGCAGGAGAATGCACCAACCAGGCTTCTATCCCACAGAGCTTGCCCCAATAACCATAGTAAACTTATTCTGAACATTGCCCTTAAAACTCTCCATATAACAGGATGCCTTTACATATAAGGGTCTCATGTCTGCACTATATCAGTCACAAGCCATTTGGAAGCCAATGGCAGATCCACATAGCCCCTCCATGATGTTTTTTCACACACCTTCCCACCACTGCTCTAGGCCCACTACTCAGCAGGCTCCAAATTACTGGCATCTCGTGTTCTACATCATTTTCATGAAACCCAGTCAAACAAGGCACTGTCTGGTGTACACATGATAAGCAACAGGACATCAAATTTTCTGCAGTTCCACCTGGTCATGGGAATTTAAAAAATTTCATGGTATTTATTTAGCAATTTTTCAAAAATGAAGTTAGAGGCACTGTGGGTCTCAATTCATTCAGGAACCATTAAGTGTTGAGAAAGTTCATTTCAATGAAAGCTCTGGAGAACTCTCAAAGTCAAGGCTTCTCAAAGAGTTACCAAATGGTCACATAAAGCCAGGCCAATTGACGTCTACAATGTGAGGTCCATGTATGTTTTGACTCTCATCTATGGCTGCCAAGTCTTTCAGAATAAAATCATGTGATATCCTGGCTGAGATTCCCAGGCCTCTGTGGAAAGCCACCCTGGGCATAGATCTCAGTTTCCAAGAGTGAGTCTTATGTGTGTCCTCCTAAAATCCCAACACAATTCATGGCAATACTTCTCTGAGGTCAATTCCAGAATGCAGTCTCTAAGGGGAATCACACCAGAGTTCAAGCCCAGGTGGACCCAGTCATCCCTTCCAACCGCCACAAAAATTACCACAATTAAAATCAAAACACTCCCACAGGGCCATCATCTTCTTCCATGTAGACACTCATCATAACCTCTAGCTGGAGGTTTCTATGAGCCCAAGGTAGTGTCCAAAATAAGCTCACTTGCCCCTTGTTTGCCTAAAATCATGGTGGCCTGGACACTCTTCCTGTGAACCAGGAGTGATCAAATATTCCTGCTGTTAAAGTTTTCCACTTCTCCAATTTCGGCCTACTGGCTGTAGGGTATAGATTCTTTATGTGATTTGGAGTCATGAGAAAATCCAAGCACATATGGGCTAGCCTCTGCAGGGATTTCAAGAATTCATTTGACCCAAAGGATCCCTATTCTCACTTGATGGAGTTCAGGAACCTAAAACAAGAAGGCAAAAATATTCATCCAAAATGACTGCTCTTTTGGACATTTTAGTTTTGGAAGAACATGGGATCTTTCTTTAGATCCATCAGGTGCTGAGAATCTAAGCCACAACCTCATACAAGGACAAGAGGCTGATTCAGACACATCCCATTCCAAAGCAATTAAGCAAAGAGCCACAGGTGGGGTCCATTCATTTCCATATGAAAACAGTGTTTTTCAGGCAACACAAAGGGGTGGCCTGAGGCAAAGACCTTTCTGACATTTAGGGTAATAGAAATAGAATTAAGCAAATGGCCCAAAGAAGGGTTTCTCCACTGAGACTTTACTGCACACACTGATATCTGAGTTTTCTGAGATGATCTCATTCCCTTCAGCTATCCAGAACATGGCCATGTCACAGAGCCTTGTGGTGTTACATATCTGGGAAACGAAACCATGAGTCTATTCTGGAGAGTGGCCAGAATTCACGTAGAAAACAGGAACTTTAGAAGATAGTAGATGTTGCCCATCCATAAGGCAAGCTGCAGTGCATTCATCAATTGCGCAGTATGAATTGCGGAAGCTTTCAACTAGAGACAACATATCCATTGGTGCATTCTCTTTTCTAATGTCTACAACCATGGATACAGTGGGATACACAGACATAGAAACACTCACAATGTAAAACGACTTACTAGAAACAGTCCACTCCAAACCAAACAAACCACCTTTCCTACCTATTCTCAGAACATGAGAAAAAACCACAAACTCACACCTACAACGGCAAAGGCACTTCCTTCCCCCAAATAGGTCTGTGACTATCCGGAGTGTCTTCTGACTGGTGGGCCATATTATGTTCCCCCAAAATGGCTTGTCCTGTTTCACATCTGGTCTCAATGTCCAACTCCGTGAAGTTGTAAGGAGCCAGCGGTGAGCCACTGCCTGCTTTCTCAGGAAAGGCCCCTCTTCAGAGCTCTGCTGGCATTTGGCCATCCTCACATCAGCAGGTACCAAGAAAGACTGACTATGTCTTTGGGAAAAGCAAACAAGTTAGCCCACTGGGTCTGGAGTGGGACTGGCTCTGGGTGCCTGGCTTCCTGGATCCCAAGTTCAGAGAATTCCATCACCAAGGAAGTGAAGTGAGGTCACTTCTTTCAGGAACTGAATATGGTCACTGCCTTGGTAACCACTTTGTCCTAACAGTTGCTTCCAAGGTTCCCATGAGATAGAGGCTGCCCCAACATCCTGTGACACATTCAGAAGTTAGAATGGTATATCAACCATAGGCACCCTGGAACAGCTTTCCACAGAGGCCTGGTTTGGTCCATCTTCTCTACATTAAGAAGAGAGAGGCTGATTCAGACACATCAATTCATCCTGACCAGGTTGTTTGCATGGAAGATGACTATTGCTCTCTCAGGTCCTACATAGCTGCCTACATCTTCTCCAAGGATCATTTCTTCATGGATCTTTGAGGTTCTAAGCAGGTGGAAGATCTTCTACATTTCTATATTGTAAGACCCACTCTGTCGCTGCTCTTAAGTTAGTTATATTGAGGGAACAGTGTATGGTTAGGGTTAATAACATGTTCGATTTGGGTTACGAATCATTCTGCGGGATGAATAATGGTATTGGCAACCTGCGATATTTACAAGAGTATACATGTGAAATATAAGTATGAAAGCAGAAATCTAGGTAAGATTTGAAGCCCATAAGGGCATTGGGGACTTGAGTGGGATACTTAACTTTGAGTTATGTGCTGCACAGATGTCTCAGATAAATCAATATACACTGGCATCGGACCTTGTACCTTGGATGATTGAATGTTGAAGAGAGCATCCAGTCAAAAACCGATAGTCGGTAGGATTAGGAAGGTAGTTGGTAGATTTAGAAAGAAGAGTGAGCATAGGATTTGGACCAAAAGTTCTTCAGCAATAGGGTTTCGGGTAGAGAGTGTATGTAAATGCCAGCACATGCGAAGAGTCAGTCACAATGATGAACTGGGGAAAACATGTAGGAAAGCAGATATCAATAGAGACATTAGGAAATCAAGCAAAGTATAAAGTGTGTGATAGGGTTAGACATTTTCAACAGGTTTGAAGTTGAATATATAATCTTAGGAAGAAACAAATATGTAGTCACCAATAGGATTGATATTTGAGAGCATTAGGCAACCTGGACATGGATGATTTTAGTAATGGATGCTATCTTTCCATTTAGGCTTTGGTACAATTGTAAGTGTGACCTTTGCTTTTTGTGTCCGGAATATTTCTGTGATAAAATGTGTATGTAGATCAGGTGACATGAGTATTTCTTCCACCATTTCTGAGAGCAATATTTTGAAGATTTATAAATTAGTATGGGGGTACAAATAGGTGTACCCTGTTTCTATTAATATAGACATAATGCATGAATAGACAATACTGTGAATAAATAATATAACTGGATCCACTTTAAATAATGGATTGAATGGATATCTGAAAATATATAAGAAATGTTATATTGATATACAATCATTAATTCCAACCAGTTATATATCTAATGATTATCTTATGGTTATTGTTAATCATGAAGGGTGTGTGAGTTTTTCTTCAAAATTGATTATGGAAATCGAAAACAATATATTTGGAAAAAAAGTCTCATGAATAGACCAGTCAAGAAACATAGAGAAATACATGTGTTCTGGAGCAGGAAGTGACTGAAAGTGAAACAAATGCCTATAAATTTGCTAACTAGTGAATGAAATATATATCCTAAGATGTGCATAAACTGAAGAAATAGTAATGTACCAGTGTGGAATAAAAATTAACGTCAAAATACACATCGTGTCCCATAGGAACCAACATGCATTGATGTTCAACTGGGTCAGTTAATGTAGACATATTAGAATTTGTATGCACCTTTCACTGAAGTTAGTTCTCAGTACTAGGAAACAAATATGTATTTCAGGTGTTTGAGTATTTCTAAGAATAATCTTGTGAAAAGTTGATTATTAATCCACATACATGAACATGAATGAATTTAGGGAGTGTATATAAGACACATAATTTTCATATTTTTAAAAATATGGAGAGTATATACACACACACACACACACACAAACACAGAAATTAACAAATAGCAATATATATGCCAATCGAAATTCATCATGAAATATATATCATAAAGATGCAAAAACATTCATTTTACTGAACATGGGTTTATGTATAATGTTGTTCCACTGGGAAGCTCACCCATAGGTTGAATTTTCAGTTCTAACAGCGTTTAGGACGAGTGATCACTTCTCACAATTTGTATCTGCCAAGTCATGTAACTCAAAAGAATGTACGTGTGATACCGTGTAGGATTCTATTTGTGCATATAAAAATACATGTGCTGAATAGGCTCCAGAAAATGGGAGACAGTAATTCACATATTTGTTAACTTTCAAAACACATGGAGAACTATTTCAATTAAAAATTGACTAGATTCATAATACCTACCCTTTATCATGCAAAAGGCAAGTCCAACCCTGAACTGCATGTATTTACGTACTGTTTGGGTTATTTTTCTCCATCATATTAGAATTAGTAGTCAGAGTCTATTAGAATATGGGTTAGTGTCAGGGATTCAGAATTTCGAATGGAAAAATAGGAAAATTAATCCAATGTGTATGCAAATATGTGCTAAAACAAATCTTCTGACTCTCATCCAGAACAATGCCTTGAAATTATCTTCGCCGCAAGTAAGACACAATTAGAGAAGAAAAGTTGCAAAATCTGTGATTACATTTCTGGAATGGAAAATGCTCAGGAGTGCACAAACTTGGAGGTGGTATAGGAGTTTCCAAAAGTAAGAACAGGGTACACACTCCACAAACATGGAGCTCTGCTTGGCTAAAACTTTTAGAGAAACTGCCACTGAGGTTGGGCAATGATATATAGGTTTTTTTCAGGAGTTAAGCTTCCTTTGTAGTGATACCCTCAAAGCTGGGTCTGCATCTATGTGACCTGGAGGACAAAGTTTCTTATTTTCCAATGAACACAAGGCAGCACTGCTGAATTCTCTCTTTGTAGATAAACTGTAGCCCCTGGGGGTTTATTTTCTCCCCGTGTGGACTGTGAAACAATTTGGTCATTCTCCACTTTTCGTGGTGTTTCTTGCTGCTGCACTTGGAGTTTGGTACATGCTTCACGAAATACAAGGAGTTCAACTAGGAAACAGTGCTGGAGAGAGTTCTGTCACGTGTGGTGGGTTATGGTCTGCAAGAAAATGCACAAACCAGGCTTCTATCTCTCAAAGATTGCTCCCTTGTCCATAGCAACCTGATTCTGTACATTCCCCTGAAACCTCGCCATAGAACAAGATGCCTTTACATATAAGGGTCTGAAGTCTGCACTATGTCAGTCACAAGCCATTTGGAAGCCAATGGCAGATCCACATGGACCCACCATGATATTTTATCACACACCTGCCCACCACTGCTCTACGCCCACTACTCAGCAGGCTACAAATTACTGGCATCTCTGTTCTAAACAATTTTCAGAAAACCCTGTCAATCAAGGAACTGTCTGGTACACTCATAATAAGCAATAGGACATCGAATGTTTCTGGAGTGCCACCTGGTCATGGGAATTTCAAAAATTTCATGGTATTTATCTAGCCATTTTTCAAGGATGACATTGGATGCACTGTGAATTTCAATTATTCAGGAACCATTAAATGGTGAGAAAGCTCAATTCAAAGAAAATTCTGGAGAACTCTCACAGGCAAGGCTTTCCAAAGAGTGGACAAAAGGTCACTTGAAGCCAGGACCATTGAGGTCTACAATGTGAGGTCCTATGTGTTTTGACTCTCAACTATGGCTGCCAAGTCTTTCAGAATAAAATCATGTGATATCCAGGCTGAGATTCCCAGTTCTTTGTGGAAAGCCACCCTGGTCCTAGATCTCAGGTTCCAAGGGCGACTCTCATGAGTGGCTTCCTAAAATCCCAACACAATTCATGGCAATACTTCTCTGAGGTCAGTTTCAGAACTCAGTCTCTAAGGGGAAACACACCAGAGTTCAATCCCTGGTGACCCAGTCATCTCTTCCAACCGCCACACAAATGACCAGAATTAAAACCAAAACACTCACACATGCCCCTCATCTTCTTCCATATAGACACTAATCATAACCTTGGCTGGAAGTTTCCATGAGGCACACAGCACAAGACAATGTCAAAATAAACTCCCTTGCCCTTCATTTGTCTAAAGTCAGTGTTTCTGGACACTGTTCCTGTGAACCAGGGCTGATCAAAGATGCCTGCCATTAATACTGTTCCGCTTCTCCAATTTGAGGCATAGTGACTGTCAGGTATAGTTTCTTTATGTGATTTGGAGTCATGAGAAAACCCAAGCACCTATGGGCTAGCCTCTGCAGGGCTTGAAGGACTCAGTTGACCCAAAGGATCCCTCTTCTCACTTGATGGAGATCAGGAACCTTACAGAGGAAAGCAAGAGACTTCATCCACAATGATTGCTCTTTGGGCCATTTTGGAATTGGATGCACACATGGGATCTTTCTTTAGATCCATCAGGGCTGAGAATCTGAGCCATGGACTCACACTGCACTAAGAGGTGGATTCAGACATATCCCTTTGCAAAGCAATTAAGCAAAGATCCACAGGTGATGCCCATTTATTTCCATTTGAAAACTGATATTTTCAGGCTTTGGAAAGGTGTGGCCTTAGGCAAAGACCTTCCTTACATTCAGGGCAACAGAACAATAGAAAAGCAAATTCCCAAAGCAGAGTTTCTCCACTGAGACTTTCCTGGTCACACTGATATCTGAGTTTTCTGTGATACTCACCATTCCCTTCAGCTATCCAGTACATGGCCATGTCCCAGATTGTGGAGGAGATACATATCTTGAACACAAAACCATGAGCCTATGGGAGAGTGGCCAGAATTCAGGAAGAAATCAGGAATGTAGAAAGGTAGTAGGTGTTGCCCATCTATATGGTAAGCTGCAGTCCATTCATAAATTGGACAAGATGAATGCTGCGAAGATTTCTACTAGACAGGACACATCCTTTGATGCATTCTCTTTTCTATTGTCTACAACCACGGACACAGTGGGATACACAGAATCACTCACCTTCTCAAAGCACTTACTAGAAACAGGCCACTCCAAATTAAACAAACCGACTTTCCTACATATTCTTAGAAGATGAGACAAAATCACTAACACACAAACACACCCAAAAAGGCACCTTCTTTCCCCAAGTAGGTCTGTGACTATCCGGAGCATCCTCTGACTGGTGGACCATACTATGTTCCCCTGAAATGGGCTGTCGTATGTCAGATCTGGTCTCCTTGGCCAAAACTGTGAAGTTGTCAGGAGCCAGCGGTGAGCCACTGCCTGCTTTATCAAAAAAAAAGCCCCTCTTCAGAGCTTTCCTGGCATTTGTCCATCTTCAATTCAGTAGTTGCCAAGAAAGACTGACTCTGTCCTTGGTTAATCCAAACATGTGAGACCACTGCAACTGGGACTGGGCCTGCCTCAGGGTGCCTGGCTTCCTGGATCCAAAGTTCAGAGTGTTACATCAACAAGAAAGTGACGTAGGTCACTTCCTCTAGAACTGAATGAGGTCACTGCCTTGGCAACCACTTTGTCCTAACAGTTGCTTCGAAGGGTCCATGAGATGGAGGCTGCCCCTACTTCCTTTGACACATTCACATGTTAAAATGGAATATCAACCATAGGCACCCGGGAACAGCTCTCCACACAGGCCTGGTTTGGTCCATCTTCTCTACATTAAGAAGAGAGAGACTGCTTCAGACACATCCCTTCATCATTACCTGGTTGTTTGTCATGGAAGATGACTTTTGCTCTCTCAGGTCCTCCATAGCTGCCTATATCTTCTCCAGGGATAATTTCTGCATGGATCTTTGAGGATCTCTGCAGGTTGAAGATCTCCTACATTCCTGTATTGTAAGACCAACTCTGTCCCTGGTCTTCTATAAAGGTAGATTGAGGGAATCGTGTATGTTTAGGGTTAATAACATGTTTGGTTTGGGTTAGGATCATTCTGCTGGATGAATAATGGTATTGGAAACCTGCGATATTTATAAGATTATAGAGGTGAAATATATGTATGAAAACAGAAATCTCAGTAAGATTTAAAGCCCAGAAGGTCATTGGGTCCTTGATTGGGATATTTAGCTTTGAATTATGTTCTGTGCAGATGTCTCAGATAAATCTATACACAATGGCATAGGATCTTGTACCTTAGGTGATTGAATGTTGAGGAGAACATCCATTCAAAAAGGGAGAGTTGGTAAGATTACGAAGAGAGTTGGTAAGATTAGAAAAAAGTGTGAGTATAGGATTTGGACAAAAAGTTCTTTAGCAATAGGGTTTTGGGTAGAGAGAAAATGTAAATGTCAGCACATGTGAAGAGTCAGTCACAATGATGAACTGGGGAAAATATGTAGGAAAGCAGATATCAATATAGACATAAGGAAATCAGGCAAAGTATAAAATGAGTGATACCAATAGACATTTTCAACAGGCTTGAGATTGAATATATAATCTTAGGAAGAAACAAATATATAGTCACCAATAGGACTGACATTTGAGAGCATTAGGCAACCTGGACATGGGTGATTTTCATAATCCATACTCACATTCCATTTAGGCTTTGGTACAATCGTAAGTGTGACTTTGCATTTTGTGGCCAGAATATTACTGTGATAAAATGTATATGTAGATCAGGTGACATGAGTATTTCTACCACCATTTCTTGGAGCAATATTTTGAAGAGGTGTAAATTAGTATTGGGGGTACATAGAGGTGTACCATGTGTGTATGAATATAGACATAATGCATGAATAGACCATACTGCGAATAAATAATACAACTGGTTCAAACTTTAGAAATTGGAATAAATTGATATCTGAAAATACACAGGGAATCATATATTGATATACATACATTCATTCCAACCATTTATACATCCAATTGTAATATTACGGTTGTGGTTCATCATAAAGAGTGTGTGAATTTTGCTTCAAAATTGATTATGGAAATCGACAGTAATGTGTGTGGAAAGAAGTCTCATGAAATGACCAGTCAAAAACAAAGAGGAATACATATGTTCTGAAGCAGGCAGTGATAGAATGTGTTACAAATTTCTTTAAATTTATAAAGTTGTGGCTGAAATGTATATTCTATGATGTACAAAAACTGAAGAAATAGTAATGTACCAGTGTTGTATAAAAATGAACGTCAAAATACACATCATGTCCCATAGGAATCTACTTGCATTGATGTTAAAGTGGGTCAGTTACTGTAAAAATATAAGGATTTGTTTGCACCATTTACTGAAGTGAGTTTTCAATACTATAAAACAAATATGTATTTCAGATGGATGAATATTTCTGAAAATAATCTTATGAAAAGTTGAAGATAAAACCACATACATGAACATGAATGAATTTAGGGAGTGTATGATAAGATACATATATTTCATATTTTGACAAATCTAGAGTGTTTATATATATATATATATATATATATATATATATATATATATATATACAAAATACACACAGAGACATTAAAAAGTAGCAATATATATGCCAATTAAAATTCATCATGAAATATATATCATCCATAGATCCAAAAATATTAATTTTACTGAACATGGATTTATGTATAATGTTTTTTAACTAAGAAGCTCACTCATAATTTGAATTATCAGTTCCAAAAGCGTTTAGGAGGAGTGATTTCTTCTCACACTTTGTATCTGCCAAGTTAGCCACCTCTCAAGAATACAGGTGTGATACCAGGTAGGATTCTATATGTTCATATAAAAATACATGTGCTGAATTGGCTACAGAAAAAGGGAGACAGGAATTCACATATGTGTTAACTTTAAAAACACATGCAGAACTCTTTCAACAAAAAATTGACAAGATTTACAACTCCAACCCTATATCATGCAAATAGGAAGACCAACTATACACCATGCCTCCTCTGAAGTGCTAGTATTTCTATTCTGTTTGGGTTATTTTTCTCCATTATATTAGAATTAGTAGTCAGAATCTAGTAGGGTATGGGTTAGTGTCAAGGATTCAGTATTTCGAATGGAAAATTGAAAAATGAATCCAATGTGTATGTAAATATGTGCTAAACAAAAATCTTCCAACTCTCATTCAGAACAATGCCTTGACAATACCTTCGCCCCAAGTAAGACACAATTAGAGGTGAAGATTTAGAAAACCTGTGAACAAATATCTGGAATGGAATATGCTCAGGATCCCACAACCTTGGAAGTGGCAGAGGAGTTTCCAAAGGTAAGGGAAAGGGTAAACACTCCACAAACATGGAGGTCTGCTGGCATAGAGACTTCTTGAGAAACTGCCTGTGAGGTTGGGCACTTGAAAAATATGTTGTTGTCAGGAGCTTTAGCTTCCTTTCTAGTGAGACCATAAAAGCTTGGTCTGCATCTATGAGACCTGGAGGACATGCTTTCTTATTTCCCAATGAACATGAGGCAGCAGTGCTAAATTCTCTTAGGTAAACTGTGGCCACTGGGGGCTAAAGGTCTCCCCATGTGCACTGTGAAGCCATATGGTCATCCTCCATTTTCATGGTGTTTCTTCCTGCTGCACTGGGAGTTTGGAATTTGCTTCACGAAATAAAAGGAGTTCAATTGGGTCACAGTGCAAGAGGGAGTTCTGTCATGTGTGGTGGGTCAGGTTCTGCTTGAGGATACAAGAACCAGGATTCTATCCCACATAGCTTGCCCCTTGACCATAGCAACCTGATTCTGAACAATGTCCTGAAAACTCTCCATATAACAAGTTGCCTTTACATGGAAGGTTCTGCTGGCTGCACCATGTCAGTCACAAGCCATTTGGATGCCAATGGAAGATCCACAAGGCCCCACCACAGATGTTTTATCACATACCTGCCCACCACTGCTCTAGGCCAACTACTCAACCGAGTCCAACTTACTGGCATCTCTGTTCTACACCATTTACATGAAACCCAGTCAATCAAGGCACTGTCTGGTATATTCATGATCAGTAACAGGACATCCAAATGTTCTCCAGTGCCACCTGGTGATGGGAATTTCAAAAATTTTATGGTATTTTTCTAGCCATTTTTCAAGGATGAAGTTGGAGGCACTGTGAGTTTCAATTCTTTCAGGAACCATTAAATTTTTAGGAAGCTAATTTCAATGAAAGCTCTGGAGAACACTCACAGGTAAGGCTTCCCAAAGAGTGGCCAAAAGATCACATGATATTATTCCCATTGAGGTCTACAATGTGAGGTCCATGTGAGTTTTGACTCTCAACTCTGGGTGCCAAATCTTTCAGAATAAATTCATGTGGTATCCTGGCTGAGAGGCCTAGTGCTTTGTGGAAAGCCATCCTGGGCCTAGAACTTAGTTTCCAAGGGCGACACTCATGCCTGGCTTCCTTAAATCTCAACACTATTCATGGCAATACTTCTCTGAGGTCAGTTTGAGAACTCAGATTCTAAGAGAATCACACCAGAGTTCAAGAACATGTGGACCAAGTCATCTCTTCCAACCGCCACCCAAATGACCACAATTTAAAACAAAACACTCCAACGTGGCGCTCATCTTTTTCCATATAGACACTCATAATGACCTCTGGCAAAAGTTTTCCATGAGGGGCACAGCCCAAGACCGTGTCCAAAATAAGCTCTCTTGCACCTAATTTGCCTAAAGTCAGGGTGGCCTGGACACCCTTCTTGTGAACCAGGAGAGATCAAATAGGCCTCCCATTAATACTGCTTCGCTTCTTCAATTTGAGGCCAACTGACTGTGGGGTTTGGATTCCTTATGTGAATTGGAGTCTTGAGAAAACCCAAGCAACTATGGGCTAGCCTCTGCAGGGCTTTGAAGAACTCATTTGAACCAAAGGATCCCTATTCTGACTTGATGGAGGTCAGTTAAGTTACAGAAAAGGCGAGATACTTCATCCACAAGGACTGCTTTTTTGGCCATTTTGGTTTTGGATGTACACATGGGATCTTTCTTTAGATCCTTCAGGAGCTGAGAATCTAAGCCACACCCTCACACAAGGCAAATAGGCTGATTCAGACACATTCATTCCAAAGCAATTAAGCAAAGAGCCACAGGTAATGCCCATTCATTTCCATTTGGAAACTGTTTTCTTCAGGCTTCACAAAGTGGTGGACTGATGAAAAGACCTTCCTGACATTCAGGGCAACAGAAGAATTGGTAAACAAAAGGCCCCAAGCAGGGTTTCTTCACTGAGACTTTCCTGGTCACACTGATATCTGAGTTTTCTTAGATGCTCGCCATTCCCTTCAGCTATTCAGTACATGGTCATGTCACAGAGCTTCAAGGTTGTACATATCTTAAACACAAAACCATGAGCCTATTCTGGAGAGTGGCGAGAATTCAGGAAGAAAACAGGAACTTAGGTAGATAGCAGGTGTTGCACATCAATAAGGCAAGCTGCAGTCCATTCATAAATAGGGCAGGATGAATGCTGGGAAGCTTTCTACTAGATAGGACATATTCATTGATGCATTCTCCTTTCTAATGTCTACAACCACGGACATAGTGGGATACACAGACATAGAAGCACTCACCTTATCAAACGACTTAGTAGAAACAGTTCACTCCAAACAAAACAAACCACCTTTCATACCTATTCTCAGAACATGAGACAAAACCACAAACCCACACCCACACCACAAAGGCACCTCCTTCCCCCATGTAGGTCTGTGACTATCCGGAGTGTCCTCTGACTGGTGGGCCATACTATGTTCTCTGGAAATGGCCTGTTCTGTCTCAAATCTGGTCTCCTTGGCCAACTCTGTGAAGTTGTCAGGGGCCAGCGGTGAGCCACTGCCTGCTTTCTCAGGAAATGCCCCTATTCATAGCTTTCCTTGCATTTGGCCATCCTCACATCAGTAGGTTCCAAGAAAGACTGAGTCTGTCCTTGGTAAATCAAAATAAGTTTGACCACTGGGACTTGGACTGGGACTGGCTCTTTGTGCCTGGCTTCCTGGATTCCAAGTTCAGAGAGTTCCATCACCAAGGAAGTTAGGTGAGGTCACTTCATTTAGGAATGGAATGAGGTCACTGCCTTGGCAACAACTTTGTCCTAACAGTTGCTTCCAAGGTTCCCATGAGAAGGAGGCTGCCCCTACTTACTGTGACACTTTCACAAGTTACAGTGGTATGTCAAGCATAGGCATGCAGGAGCAGCTCAACAAATGCCTGCTTTGGTCCATCTTCTATACATTAAGAAGAGAGTGGCTGATTCAGACACATCCCTTCATCCTGAGCAGGTTGTTTGCCATGGAAGACTTTTGCTGTCTCAGGTCCTTCATAGTTGCCTACATCTTCTCCAGGGATCATTTCTGCATGGACCTTTGAGTTTCTCAGCAGGTGGAAGATCCTCTATATTCCTGTATTTTAAGACCAACTCTGTCCCCACTTTTCTGTAAAATTAGATTGAGAGAACAGTGTATGGTTAGGTTTAATAACATGTTCGATTTGGTTTAGAAAGGAAACTACACGGTTGAGCAAACAGGGTCCTACCGTTAGCAATAATATGAGGATTATAAATGGACCGGCCATGGCAGATAAAAGCATAGTTAACCAGGTTGACTATGTGAACAAAGAATCAAACCTCCCTTCTGGGGCCTCTGTCTCTCTTTGACGCTCTTCAAGTCGTTTTCTTAATTTACTCATAGATTCTTTTACAACTCCAGTATTGTCGGCATAAAAACAACATTCTTCCCTCAATGCAAGCAAAAAGGCAAATTTCTCTCATGAAGAGGAGGTCCAACACTCGCCTGCTCTGTAAAACAACTTCAGAGAGAGAGAGGTTAAAATTCCTGTAAAGCTGTGATGTCGGTTTTTAATGTCTTTAAGCTTTGGTCTATTTCTGCTTCTAATTGTGTCTTTGTTGTGTCTCATGGACTAGGGCAGTTGTTCCTATGCCCACCCCTTCAGCAATTATTATTCCTCATAGGATGGCCAAAGTGAGGGATACAGGTTCCCGGTGGAACGGGGTTGTATGCCCCCCCTATTTGAACTTTAAATGAACCTACGTCATGATAGAGCACTCTGAAAAACATCTGCATCATTACATAATTAATCACATCTATTGACCATTTTATGTAAACATAAATAATGTTAAAGTGTATAGAATTATACTGTTTTAGGAATGGACAAGAAAATGCACCTAAGATAGCACCAAAGTGAGGAAAACATTCTTATTTGGTTGTATCCGGATTTAGAGGGCATTGCTTCTGTTGTAATCAATTAATCCCCTGAACCCCAAGTTTTGGTAGTTTTAGAATTTGTACCCAACATGTAAGGGAAGGGGCTCAGAAGTTCACAGTCTGCAGAAATTCACAAAAATTAGTTTTTGTTTCTGTTTTTTTTTTCCTCTGTTCTGGGCAAGTTAACTTTTCAAGGACACCTTGGAAGGGAAGAGCTTTTTTGTCTCTTTTTTTTCTCCCTGCCAGCTGTCACCATGGAGACCAGTTGCTAACTTTTTTATCTTAGAAATGTAGCCATCTCTGTGAAGCCCCAGCTCAAGGCCAGAGGCCTTGTTCACATGTTTTGTGAAAAACTGGAAAGGCAGTGTCTAGCTTAGGGGTGGTGATTTTTCCAGCCAGTGGCCAAGTAGAACAGGGCAACACGAAAAGTGGAAGTTTATGTACATTGAACTCTTTCCGAGGGACTCTTTTGCTGAAAGACCTAAAGTAAGCCTTGGTGAAGACTTCTGGAGAAGGTCATTTAAGACATTTCTGTGGACCTGGTACAGCGGGGGAAGACGGGGTAGTCGAGGCTGAGAGCAGCTCCGTGGATCTAAGAATGAGAAAAGAGAGATGTAAAAGAAAAATGGTAAAGGGGTTTGGGATTTTCCTAGAACAAAACTTGAGCATTAGAACAGGTAGAGGAGAGGGGAAGATGGGAGTAAATATTCCAAAAAGCCTTTGAGGGACTTTAAATTCTTAGAAACCTCTTTTCAGTGATGACAAAGCAACTTTAAATGCCATTTTCATTACATCGTGGATAGGGGTCTGAGGGCTCTTCTCAGCTGGTTTGAGCTTTGGGTTAGCTTTCTAGAGGACTTGGTGGGACCTAGTGCAGGCCCTGACAGGAAAAGAGAGGAGTGAGTGGGTGAAGGGGTACCTCGGTACCTGCTACCTCAGCAACGGGGCAATGTTCTGAGAACCAGCGGAGGTTTGGGTTTTTGATTTAGTAATTGGAGAGGAGAAATCAGGTTGCTAATATGGGAGTGATAGCAGAGAGTCTAGAGCAGAAGGCTGAGGGTGAGGAACTATTGGAGAAGCATAGTACAGGATGTGAGCAAAAGAGGAAAAAGGATTCCACATAGGGAAATTTCCCCCTTTTGAGAACTTGCCGAAGTTAAAAATGTCACTCAGAATTTGAGGATCTAGAGAACCCTCTGGGGGCCATAGTATTTGGTTGTCTAATTGGTAATATGGCCAATGCTGTGTACTGAATTTGATGAGGAGTTTGGGTTCCACCAGGCAGCCCCTGTATGCTCACATTTCCTTGACTTACACAAGAAGTCAGCTTCTCCCCCACACAGCCGTGGCTGTTTGTGGCTTTGATAGTCCGCCAGGCAAACATAGTAATCTAGGCTAGCCAACCTGAATCTGTCTCGCGTGTCCCTGCATCCATAATGTTTGTTTCCATTATCTATGGTACAGAAGAGATTTAATGGAATTTTAGTGGGATCCTCTTCATCAGGGATATCTCAATAGGAAAGACCTATACCGACCTGACAAATGTCTGGGTGGAGAGATGGCCACCAGGTCTCTATGGGGCCTGTATGCGAGATAGACCATACTTCTTGTCTAGTAGGATTTGTGATCAGCCATTGCTGCTGAACGGGGTGATGAGGGTTAGAACTACTGGTGGCCAAGGGGAGAGTCTATAGTCTTATCCACATAGCGAATACGCAATTTGAAATGGTTACCAGGCTTTTCCAGTTTCCAACAAGAGTCTGGACACAGCGAAGGCTTGAGATGAGAGGCATGGATCCAAAAAGTGATTCCGTCTACTTTTACCGCTTTAGGTTTTATAAGTAGCACCTGGTATGTTCCTTTCCAGTGGGGTTCCAGGGATGACACCTGATGTTGTCTTATGTAGACGAAGTCTCTTACTTGATATTGACTTAGAGTCCCCTCCTCCCAAGGTTGGTAGGCAGTGGCCAGCTGTTTCCACAGGTATCGCTGAGTTCTTTCAATGACTTTAAGTCTGTCAAGCAAGGGGGTGTGGAAGTGATCGTTAGGCCTTAGAGTTGGGGTTAGGTTCCTTACTGGATGATGGGCATCATAGAGAATTTCATAGGGGGTGAGGTTACACAAAGAAAGAGAGGGAGTATTTCTCGCATGAAACAGTGCATAAGGCAGGAGCATAATCCAATCTTTTATGCCGGGCTCTAAGCTTAATTTCGTTAAGGTCTCTTTAATGGTTCTATTTATTTTTTCTACCTGTCCTGAGCTCTGGGGTATATAAGCATAATGTAACTTCAAATTAATCCACAGGGTCCCAGTGAACACCTGACTTACCTGAGCCATGAACACCAGTCCATTATCACACCCTATTGCCTTAGGCAGACCGCATCTTGGAAAAATATCTTTCAGGATCTTCTTGAAAACCATTTGTGCAGTTTGGTTGTTTTTGTGTGTGTGTGTGTGTTTGTGTGTAAGGCTTCAGTCCATCCTGAAAATGTATCTACAAAGACTAGGAGATATTTAAGTCCATACGTTGCTGGCTTAATTTCACTATTGTCCACTTCCCAAAATTGTCGTTTTCTGGTTCCTCGTAGGTGCTTTCCTCTAGGAAACTGGAAGGGTAAGCATTAACCAATTGACGGACTCGACAGGCTTTTGTTACCCGTTCAGTTATTTCCTTTCGCTGTGAGTCGGTTAGTGGAAAACTCTGTTCTTAATCCTATAGGAATGCCTGCAGTTTCATTGAACCAAGGTGAGTGAGTTGGTGTACATTTTTAACGTAGTGTAGGGCTTTCTGTAATTGCAGCCTAAGCTCAGTGAAGTTGAGGCGTTCAGTGTCAGTGTCCATAGATGTTATCAAAAACTTCCTGGTGATCAGGAGTCCTTTGGAATTGGGCATCTCCCATTAACACCGGGTATAAAGGAGCAGCTAAAGACGCAAACCCAGGTATCCATAACCTGCAAAAGCCAGCAGTCCCAAGAAACTCTCTGAGTTGTCTCCTGTTAGATGGGGGTGGTATCTACACAATGGTTTGTTTTCTGGGCTCAGTGAGCCATCGTTTACTGCCTCTAAGGTAACAGCCCAGGAAGATTACTTCATGCTAGCAAATTTGGGCTTTTTTGGCCGAAACTCTATACCCAAGTTGAGCAAGCTCATATAATAGTGCTTGGGTCCCAGACTCACAGTTTTCCTTGGTGTTGGCTGCCAGTAGCAGGTCATTCACGTATTGAAGCTGGGTGATTTGGGGTGCATAGTTCTGAAATTGCTGAGATCTCTGTGGAGGGCTTCATCAAAGAGAGTGGGGGAGTTTTTGAACCCCAGTGGGAGTCTAGTCAAAGTTAGTTGACCAGACGTTCAGGTTTCTGGGTCTACCCACCGAAAAGCAAACAGCAACTGACTATCTTTATGCAGAGGCAAGCAAAAGAAAGCATCTTTTAAGTCCAGAACAGTATACCATTTCCGCTCAGGGTTCAGAGTGCTAAGCAGATTGTACGGATTAGGTACCGTGTGGTGAATGTCCTGCACTCTGTTGTTGATCTCTCTTAGGTCTTTAACAGGACAATAGTCCCCGGTTCCTGGCTTTTTTTTTCTAGTAGCAGGGGAGTGTTCCAGGGAAATTGACAGGGCCTTAGGAGCCCTAAGTCCAGATATTTCTGAATATGGGGCCTTATCTCATCTTTAGCTTTTTTTGCTTAGAGGATATTATTGACATTGATTGGGGAGGCTGAGGTTTTTAACTCCACTGTTATTGGAGGTTGTTTCACGGCCAGGCCTAACCCAGCAGTTTTTGCCCAGGCATCTGCGTAATCTGTTATCCATTTCTGGTGTAGCTTGCCTGTTTGATCAGTCTTGGGGGGTGTGAAGAGTGGATGTTCATCTTCTACTAATATAGTTAAAGCCGTGACTATAGGAGTTTTTACTGAAGAATTTAGAAATTTCATTTGGGGGCCTTCAGGGTTAAAAGTTATTTAGGCCAAGAGCTTGGTGAGCAGATCTCTGCCCATCAATGGGTCCAGGCATTCCTGGATTACTAGGAAGGAGTGATAGATTTTTCCTTTCCCAAGGTTCATGGTCCTCTTAGTAGTCTAAGCCCGATATTTACTGCCATTAGTTCTTTGAACTACAGACCTTTTATTTGATAGAGGGCCCAATGGGGCCTTAAGGGCTGAGTATACTGCTCCTGTTTTCATTTCAAAGTTTACTGGGGTCCGCTACACTTCAAAAGTTACCCTGAGCTAGGGGAAGTGATCTGAGCCCCAACTTTTTTAGTCATGCTCCAGAGTCAGAATGGCTGGCTGGCGTGGCTGTCTCTTTATAGGGCACTCTTTGGCCCAGTATCCTTTTTTTTTACAGTAGGCACATTGATCTGAGGCCAGGGGTGGCTCTGGCATGGCCCCAGGTATCCCTTCCTGTCACCTTACGTCTTAATTTCTGGCCTCTTTCTTGTTGTGACCAGGATCTTGGTCAATCCCTTAGTCTGTCTTTTGCTTCTCTCATCCTTCCTTTGCTCCCTTTCTTTCTCCCTGTTTCTCTCTTATAGTATATTTTCTCGGCTTCTCCGACTAAATCTCTCTTTTAAATTTTTTTAATATCCATGGCAGCTTGCCCAATTAAGGCCATCATTACAGATGAATTTTGATCCGCTGCCTGAGGATCGAAAGGAGTATATCTCTTATATGCCTCCATAATTCTTTCTAGAAACAAAGAGGGAGATTCATCAGGCCTTTGAATAATTTCTCTTACCATGGCCAAATTAGTTGGTCACCTAGTAGCCCCTTGGAGACCCGCTATTAGAGCCAGGAAATAATTGGACAGATGCTCTTTATCTTCAAAGGTGTTGGGGTTCCAGTTGGTTTGGTTTAAGGGTAAGCTGGCTTTGATTATGTTGGGAAGTTGTGTTGGTCGCCAATCAGGTCCGAGGATTTTTTTTTAGCTTCTTGGAGGTTTTTCTCTTATTCCTCTGTCATAAAGAAAGTCCCTAGGAGTTGTTGGCAGTTATCCCAAGTAGGCAGGTATAAAAACGTTGGCGAGTTCTCTGAGTTCTTTTAGCCGGGCCAGCTTCCTCCAGGGAAGGAGGGGCTCTGTGTGCCACGGGACAGTCATCTGGATGGTGCTGGGCCATCCTAGCTTCTTTGAATGGTGGAGAGGCTGAGTCAGCAGCAGGGGAATCACTTAGAGGGTGTTGGGAGTTGGGGGATGAAGGCAGAGGATAAGGAGGGGGAGGAGAGTCCAGTAGAGTCTTGAGACTCATGGAGAACAGAGGGTGCAAGAGGAGGAGCAGAGAGTTAAAGAGATAGAATCGTGGGGGAAGGAGTAGGAGCGGGTGCAGGGACAAGGAAAGGCTTCATCCCTGGAGGAGGAGATTTGTAGAGGTCCTGACAAGTTAAGATATATGGCTGTTGATCTGGATGTCTACGTGGCCCCTGCTAAAAGACAATATCTCGAACTTTTCAAATTAGTGCGAAGTAGAAAGATCCTTCTAGGGGCCATCCGACTACAAAGGTGGGTCATTCTGAGACACAGAATCTGCCAGATCCGGCATTTTACTGAAAAAGAAAGATTCTGAGCCCTTAAGCAGACTTTGGTCTAGTGATCAAGGGTCAGGAACAGAGGTATTGAAGTGCTCTGTCCCATTATGAAATATACACAGACAATAAAAGCAATGACACATGACACAGACAAGACAAGACAATAAAGACACGCAATGGACGTCCAATACTGAGACCAGGACTGAGTAGCCGGCAAAACATGATGGGCTGGCAATACCGAATCTGAAACAAAATATCACTGAATCAAGGAGACTATTTTTCCTCGATTTCATGAGTTCATCCCCCAGGGACATGGCCTGTGGCTCTGTGACATGTGTGTCAGTCACCGTGGGAGAGAGCTCACGCTCTTTACCAATAGCCATTTTGTGAAACCCTAACCTGAATCCTGAAACCAGAAAGAGGGGCCTTATTTACCCCCAGAGGAGCCCGTTGGGGGTCTTTCATCTGCGGCTGCCGGATCTCACTGGGACCACGAGATGTAAAGATCGGGCGAGGGTTGGTTGAAGAGACCACCAAGAGACTGTCTCATGCAACAGCAAAGGCTTTATTGGGAGTCCGGCATGCAAGGGCTCAGAGCTCTCTTGAATAGAGCAGAGAGCCCTGAGAACAGCTTAAGAAGTGCTTATATATTTCCTTGGTGAGAGCAGGGAGGGAAGTTTATTGATGGGTAAGGGCGAGTGGGCGGTTTGCGTGCAACTGGTTGACCGAGTACATTCTGCAGTTTGGCAGTTGGGGACAGCACATTCTGGGAACAAGAATAGCAAACAGTTCTCAAGATTTCAACAGTGTTTTGTTAAGCATACAGAAAATCAAGAAGTGACAAGTACCTATTTTATTAACCTTTCAATATAAGTATGAAAACAGAAATATAGGTAAGATTTGAAGCCCAGAAGTTCATTGGGCTCTTGATTGGTATACTTAGCGTTGAATTACATTCTGTAGTGATGTCCCAGAAATATGGATATACAATGGCATAGGACCTTATACATTCTCGGAGGTCAATTCCAAAACACAGACTCTAAGGGGAATCACACCAAAGTTCAAGCCAAGGTGGACCCAATTATCTCTTCCAACCGCCACACAAATGACCACAATTAAAACCAAGACACTCCCACATGCCACTCATCTTCTTCCATATAGACACTCACCATAACTTCTGGCAAGAGGATTCCATGAGAGGCGCAGCACAAGACAGTGTTCCAAATAAGCTCCCTTTCCCCTCATTTGCCAATAGTCAGGGTGGCCTGGACACCCTCCCTGTGAACCAGGAGTTATCAAATAGGTCTGCCATTAATACAGCTCTGTTCTCCAATTTGAGGGGTACTGACTGTGGAGTTAAGATTCTTTATTTGAATTGGATTCATAAGAAAACCCAAGAACCTATGGGCTAGCATCTGCAGGGCTTTGAAGAACTCATTTGACCCAAAGGATCCCTATTCTCACTTGATGTAGGTAAGGAACCTTACAGAGGAATGTGAGGGACTTCATCCACAGTGACTGATTTTTGGCCATTTTGATTTTGGATCCACACATGGGATCGTTCTTTAGATCCATCAGGTGCTGAGAATCTAAGCCACAGGCTCACACAGGACCAAGAGGCTGATTCGGACACATCCCTTTACAAAGCAATTAAGCAAAGAGCCACAGGTGATGCCCATTCATTTCCGTTTGAAAACTGTTTTCTTCAGGATTCACAAAGGCGTGGCCTCAGGCAAAGAACTTACTGACATTCAGGGCAACAGAAAAATAGGCAATCAAAAGGCCCATTGCAGGGGTTCTCCACTGAGACTTTCCTGGTCACATTGATATCTGAGTTTTCTGAGATGCTTGTCATTCCCTTCAGCTATCCAGTACATGTCCATGTCACAGTGCTTGGAGGTGGTACATATCGTGGACTAAAAAGCATGAGCCTATTTTGGAGAGTGGCTAGATTTCAGGAAGAAAACAGGAACTTAGGAAGATAGCAGGTGTTGCCCATCGATATGGCTAGCCCTAGTGCATTCATAAATTGGGCAGGATGAATGCTGGGAAACTTTCTACTATACAGGAAACATCCATTGATGCATTCTCTTTTTCTAATGTCTACAACCATGGACACAGTGAGATACACAGACATAGAACCACTCGCCTTGTTAAACAACTTACTAGAAACAGTTCACTCCAAACCAAACAAACCGACTTTCCTACCTATTCTCAGAACATAGGACAAAACCACAAACACACATCCACACCCACAAAGGCACCTCCTTCCCCCAAATAGGTCTCTCACTATCCGGAGTGTCCTCTGACTGCTGGGCCATACTATGTTCCCCCGATATGGCCTATCCTGTCTCAGATCTGGACTCCATGTCCAACTCTGTGAAGTGGTCAGGAGCCAGCTGTGAGCCAGTACCTGCTTTTTTAGGAAAGGCCCCTCTTCAGAGTACTCCTGGCATTTGGCCATCCTCACATCAGTAGGTACCAAGAAAGACTGACTCTGTCCTTGCTAAATTGAATCAAGTGAGACCACTAGGACTGGGACTGGGACTGACTCTGTGTGCCTGGCTTCCTGCATCCCAAGTTCAGAGAGTTCCATTACCAAGGAAGTGAGGTGAGGTTGCATCCTTCAGGAACTGAATGAGGTCACTGCCTTGGCAACCACTTTGTCCAAACAGTTGCTTTCAAGCGTACCATGAGAAGGAGGCTTACCCTACTTTCTGTGGCACTTTCACAAATGAGAATGGTATATCAACCATAGGCACCAAGAAACAGCTCTCCACACAGGCCTGATTTGGTCCATCTTCTCTATATTAGGAAGAGAGCCTTTAGTCCGGGGAGCACTGCAGTGAACCTCTGCACTAAAACTATTAGCAAGCACCTGGTGGAGGAGTCCTCCAAAGGTAAGTGGCACCTTTATAACATCTGATATCCGGTTAAGGGAGATCTTTTCTGATGACAGAGATGTGGCCTGGGGAGGCTCACATATACTCCTTTCCAGGAGAGTAACGAGAATCTTTCTGTCCTCTGTTCTGTTCTGTAGGGAATTCCTCTGGAACTGTAGAGAAGGGCCGACAGGCACGCACGCGCTCCTACCATGGAGCTATAGCAAGATGTTGCACTGTTCCACTGTTTTTCTGTTTAGGCGCCGGTTTTCTGTTTTTTGTGTTTTGTTTTGTCTTCTATTTTTTTGATTGTTTGTTTGTTTTTGTTTGTTTTGTTGTGTGATTTCAGTGGTAAAAACTTAAGTATTTTGGACGTAAAAATGGGTAATAAAGAGAGTAAGCCTGACACCCCTTTGGACTGTGTTTTAGGGAACTGCGATGAACTTTACCCCCCTTTGTTAAGCAGGATGACAGAAGCTCCTAGCTGGCTGCCTGGAGCACACCCATTGCAGAGGGCAATGCTTGCTGGGGACCTAAGAACTGAGCATCTCCCAGGTTAACAAGTGAAACTCCTTTAAAACCCCTTGTCGCTCCAGATCAAGAGAGTCACAACATTTGGCAGAGTCCCCTGTGTTTCTCCTTTGTTCGCAAAGCAATAAACCTCCCTTTTTCTTTTTCTCAAAACTCAGTCCTCATTATTAAATTGGTATTAATTGGCTTCAAGTTCAGGAATCGAACTTTAATTTACAAATTTGGTACCCCCCCTCCTCCCCGGAACTTTGTGAGAGCTGTCTACTGGAATATTAGGAGATGAAGCATGCTTGGTGTGGAACTGAACAAGAGGAGCTGATCCTGTAAGTAAAAGGAAGGACTGAGGGACTCCCAGCAGCTGCCAAAGCCCTGTTGATTCAGGGAATTACCTCCTTCCTTTCCGCACTGTAAGAATTATGCCACCTCTGTCTTGTTAAAAAAGAGAAAAAGAAAAAGGGGACACTAAATGCAGTGAAGTCACCATGGAGACACTTTATTTTACATTTCAGGTTGCCCCTCTGTTAAAACATGTGGTCCCCCCCCCCTGTGGATATCTATGGTGCACACTGGTGTAGGAGATTTTTCTCTTATCTGCTCTGGTTTAATGGGTTCTCTCTGACAGCCATAGTCTGGACCTCCTTTCTGTCTGTCTTGTGTCTTTGTATCTGGCCCTTTAAGACATGTGCAATAATGTGTTGATATTATAAATTGTTTTTTGGGAATGATCTTAGCTGAATGTGTGTCTAAATGATGATGTTTTATTTTAACAATCTGGTATCTGAATGGGTTTTTGAAGCATTGCACAATCTTGCAGTTAAAAGTCGGGTTTAGGTAATTGTTTAGTTTATGATTTCAGATGATTCATGCCAGAGAACTTAAATACTTAGGATGGAAAACTGAAGAACTCTACTTCCAAGTTGGCAAGTAACTTCCCAATCATACAGTCTTTTTTTCACCAATTTTGAATTGGATAGCCTGGGAAAATATCACTGTGTGTACCAGTGCATTAATTTGGACAAGGATAGTAAATCATAGAATGGTATCTGTTGACAAAACAAGATGTAAAGATATAAAATTTTGTGAATTGTATCTTAAATTTATATCATAATTTTCAACATCCGAACCTCAAAATTATGGTTAAAATGCCTTAGGCCTGAGGTGTCTGCTCAGAATAGCAGTTTTTCCTGTTCCTTCCAGACCTCAGCCATGACTTATGTTGAAATGTAAATGAAAGAAGCCTGCAATCTTAGTAGGAGACTGATTTGAGGCCTAAGGGGGAAAAAAAAGGTAAATTGTATGGTATTTACTAATTACTAGCCAGTCAATTTTTCTAGGACTCTTTTTTTTTCCTTAGATACTTTTTTTTTTGACCTCATGATTTTGAGCATACAGACCTAGGTTAATGTTTTTCAGATCAGTTCTATCTTTGACCAACTGTAGACATTTTGAAACATTGCAATGGAGATTTCACCTGAGAAAAGCTACAAGGCCTTTACTATTATTATGTGTGCACACTTTTGTTATGTGTTGTATGTCTATATATACATATGTCCGTATATCATATATATGATACACAAACTAACATATACAAGGAGCGCTCATAAAAAAGCGCTCATTAAAACAAATTTAAATAGGAGATCCAAAGATCTTTAATTCACGTGATTTAAATGTTTCAATTTAAATTGGATAAACAGATAAAAATCAATGTCTTTAAATTTAAGCTTACAAATTTTTCTAGGTGTTCAAAAATCTAATAAAATATTAATATCTACAAAATGTCTAATATGCTTTGGTTCTAGGACCTTTCCTTCAACATAAAAATGGTTTGCACTGTCAATACATTTCTCTAATATTTTGATAAATAAATAAAGTAAATTTGATTGGGATTACTCATTCATGAGTACTTTTGTTAGATATCTGATTGATTTACTAAGGTCTGAATAAGTTTTTATAAAGTCTGTATAAGAATATAAAAATCAGTCATGTGTTAATGAGACAGAAATTTCTTAAAACATAAGTTTACCCATAA
Source organism: Callospermophilus lateralis (assembly GCF_048772815.1). NCBI lineage: Eukaryota > Metazoa > Chordata > Mammalia > Rodentia > Sciuridae > Callospermophilus > Callospermophilus lateralis. The sequence continues at coordinate 68,240 of NW_027513016.1, forward strand.
CGTTGTGTTTATTAAGTTTTATTTTCTCTAGAGCAAGCAACCATAAAAATTAAACAACTGATTAAATAAGAACTGTTATTTTAGAGCACTGTACTGCCATTGCTTTAAAAGCTAAACTTGGTTAATGTAGAAACATCAATGTAATTGTGATGCTCTCAATGTTTTCATATCTTATATGTATTCAAGTCTGTAAGGTAGAAACTTTAAAAGAGCATTATATCAAGCTGGTGCTCTGAAGTTTTACGGTAAAAAAATATATTGGGGATTTATTTACCTGTTATCAATAAGATATGTAAACTTTTATGTTACTTTTTACATTGGGGAAAAATTTAAATGTATTTTTTAGTTAATGAGAGCCTAATCGATGTAAAGGTTAAAAACTTTCAGCCTTTCTTTAATTCATGTTTTAAATGTGATATCATATGGTGTTAGCTAATGTTCATGTGACCTCAAACAATTTATGTAAACTTTGTCAAATGATATTTATAAATAAAGATTATCTTTAGAACTAAAATACTTAAGATTTATAAAGAGCCCTGCCTTACCTGAGATAAGGCTCTGTGTCCCATCTTACTACATGTGAGAATGACTACAAAACCAGTAGGTCAGATAATATTTCTTTAAAGTTATGTTAAAAAGTTGGTTTTTTTAAGGTCAATATTCCTAGGATCTCAAACAGGGGATATAATGTATAACTCAGCCAAAAAATTCAGGGTAGCTATTACACAAGCTAAGTATTTTTACTTTTGTTAATTTTATTTTGAAATTATTTTATAAGTGATCTAAAGATTCTCTGTTACTGTTTTACAAACGTGTTGCTTTAAGAACACAACATGGGTTTATTCAAGATAATAAGTCATTACTTACAATACAGACAGAAAAATACAGATCCCAATTAATAAAAAGATAATGATATAGTTATAGACATTAAAGCCCAGTAATCTTAATATAAGGCTGTTAAAATTTATTTGCTGGATGTTTAAGATTAGGATTTAAAATTAAAGTTAAATGAAAAGCGCCAAGAAAACCAATATTTGGCTTTTGCCCTCTGAGTCAGTCTGAATCTAGGGAACAGGGAACTTCTCTAAAGAGCTTTGAAACTCTGAGCCACATAACCTCCTCCTGATCAGGGAGATTAATGAGACCACTGGAGAACAGAAAGCCAATCAGGGTATTTGTTACGAAGAGGAGAGTCTTCAAAGAAAGGAGACATCCCTGATGCTTCCGAGGGAAGCCAAATGGTCAAGCAAGATCTGGACCCACCTAGCGCAAATGGCACTAGCAGAACTGAGAATCTGCTCTCAAGTTTCCCCAGAATTGACTCCCATAAAAGCTCAGCTGACTGTTAACAATAGATGGAAACAAAAGTCAGTTTGACTGCTTCATCTTAAACACTTAGCAAAGACAGTTAAGAACAAAATACATCCATTCCTGGGCATTTTAAATTATAATAATAATAATATAATTTTAAGGTATGCACTTTATGTTTGCCTCCCAAAATAAGTAAGACTGGTGGCTACAAAGAAGAATTCTCAGAAAGGAATGCCTGATACTTATAAAAAGAGACTATCAAGAAGACCTGCCACAGGGATAAGTTTTCAGTTTAAGGCCTACAGATATTCCTAACCTACACAGGTAGGCTTGGTGTTTGCTAGTACAATTATCCATCCCTGAGTAACAGAATTAAAGGTTTCTCTAAGAGACACAGAGGTCATACTAGTAAAAAGATTTTACAAGATCAGATGACATTAAATTATTAAACTGTATCTTATGGGGAGGGACAAGTGTAACAGTACAAGTTAAGTTGACAGTCTTGATAACTGGGGATATTAAATACTGGTGATGGAACTTCTATACAGTGACATGTTCCAGCTGCTGCAACATTTTTTCAGTACTCATGGTTTTTGTTTCTCTCATAGAAGAACCCATCCCCAGATGACTTTACAACCTGTTCTTCCCCAATCAGACTTCAAACCGAACTGACTTCTAAAAGGCAACTCATGTCCCTCAACTGACTTCTAAAAGGCAACTCATGTCCCTCATGCCATGCCCACTCATGTCACCCTGTCTCAGGTCAGAAGAAGAAAAAATGAGTGACACCACTCTTCTTAAAACAATGGAGAGAAAGATAAATAGACTATCAATATAAGTAATTAATTAAGTCAGGTAAAATCAGGGAGATCGGTTTTGGGTGAGTTCTAAAAATTTGGAGACTCTTACCTGAGGGATTAAAATTTCCTCAGTGCTCTTCCCGTAATCTATCAAAGATTTGAAAGGGACACAAAGAAAAGGGGGGAATGATAGACCCAACCTGATCTTTAATTAAAATTGGGAGCCATCTTGCCAAAAAGCCATGAAAAGAAAATTTTGGCTTTAGCATAAATCACTTAAAATTCTAAACCTGCTTGGAATGCCTGCCCACGCCTGGAACTCACCCAATCCGGCTCTCTGACCAGATAGCAGCCCTCTCTGAAACTTTAGTGACACATCATAAATATTTGCCTTCTCTGGCGAGACAACAACCCTCTCTGAGGCTCTAATGGTCTTCATGAACTTTGATGTAGGGACAGCAAAAAAAATGTAGACTGCCATTAGTGTGATGTTTGTCAGAGTTCTGTTATCTGTAAACCCCCTTTTGTGTAATTTTCTGGGCTATTAAGCTGCCTGTAGGAAAGCTGGGGTTGCTGTCTTATTCCCGCCATTTTGTGAGGGAGAGGCAGCACAGCCGGTGGAAATAATAAGCTTAATTTAATTTGATTTTAATTAGAGTCAGTGGTCTTTTCTTGTGTCCTGGTCTAACAGGTAATCACTCCAAAAACATGGAGCTCTGCTGGCCTAAACACTTCTTGAGAAACTTCCTCTGAGTTTGGGCACTTGAAATATATGTTGTTGTAAGGAGCTTTAGCTTCCTTTCTAGTGATACCATCAAAGCTGAGTCTGCATCTATGTGACCTGGAGGACATGGTTTCTTGTATTCTAATGAACATGAGGCAGCAGTGCTGAATTTTCTGTTTGTAGGTAAACTGTGGCCACTGGATGCTAAGTGTCTCCCCGTGTGGACTGTGAAGCCATTTGGTCATCCTCCACTTTTTGTGGTGTTTCTTGCTGCTGTACTGGGAGTTTGGTATATGCTTTATGAAATACAACGAGTTCAACTGGAACCCAGTGTTGGAGGGAGTTCTGTCACTTGTGGTGGGTCAGGGTCTGAAGGAGAATGCACCAACCAGGCTTTTATCTCACAGAGCTTGCCCCCTTGTCCATAGAAATCTGACTCTGAACTTAGCCCAGAAACCTCTCCATATAACATGATGCCTTTACATAGAAGGGTCTGCTGGCTGCACCATGTCAGTCACAAACCATTTGGAAAGCAATGGCAAATCCTCATGGCCACACCACATATGTATTATCACACACCTACCCACCACTGCAATAGGCCCACTAGTCAGCAGGCTCCAACTTACTGACATCTTTGTTCTACACCATTTTCATGAAACCCGGTCAATCATGGCATTCTCTGGTACACTCATGATCAGCAACAAGACATCTAAAGGTTCTCCAGTGCCACCTGGTTAAGGGAATTTCAAAGATTTCATTGTGTTTATCTAGCCATTTTTCTTGGATGAAGTTGGAGGCACTGTGGGTTTCAGTTTATTCAGGAACTATTAAATGTGAGGAAGCTATTTTCATTAAATTCTCTGGAGAAATCTCACAGGCAAGTCTTCCCATAGAGTGGTCAAAAGGTCACATGAAGCCAGGCCCATTGAGGTCTTTAATGTGACGTCCATGGGTGTTCTGACTGTCAACTATGGCGGCCAATTCTTTCAGAATAAAATCATGTGATATCCTAGCTGATATTCCAAGGCTCTGTGGAAAGCCACCCTGGTATTTGATCTCAGTTTCCAAGGGCGAATCCCATGCGTGGCCTCCTAAAATCTGAATGCAGTTTATGGCAATATTTCTCTGAGATCAGTTTCAGAACTCAGACTCTAAGGGGAATCACACCAGAGTTCAAGCCCAGATAGACCCAGTCATCACTTCCAACCGCCAAACAAATGACCACAATTAAAACCAAAACACACCCACAAGGCCCTCATCTTCTTCCATATAGACACTCATCATAACCTGTGGCTGGAGGTTTCCATGAGGGACTCAGCCCAAGACAGTGTACAAAATAACCTCCCTTGCCCGTCATTTGCCTAAAGTCAGGGTTGCCTGGACACCCTTCCTGAGAACCAGGAGTGATCAAATAAGCCTGCCGTAAATACTGCTCTGATTCTCCAATTTGAGGCCTCCTGACTCTCGGGTATAGATTCTTTATGTGAATTGGAATCATGAGAAAACCCAAGCACCTATGGGCTATCCTCTGCAGGGATTGAAGAACTCATTTGACAAAAAGGATCCCTATTTTCACTTGATGGAGATCAGGAATCTTACAGAGGAAAGCGAGAGACATCGTCCACAATGACTGCTTTTTTGGCCATTTTGGTTTTGGAAGCACACATGTAATTGTTCGTTAGATCCATCAGGTGCTGAGAATCTATTCAACAACCTCACACATGGCCAAGAGTCTGATGCAGACACATCCCTTTCCAAAGCAATTAAGCAAAGATCTACAGCTGATGCCCATTAATTTCCATTGAAAACCGTTTTCTTCAGGCTTCACAAAGGGGTGGCCTGAGGCAAAGACCTTTCTGACATTCAGGGCAACAGAACAATAGGTAAGCAAATGGCCCAAGGCAGGGTTTCTGGAATGATATCTGAGTTTTCCGAGATGATCCCATTCCCTTCAGCTATCCAGTACATAGCCATGTCACAGAGCTTGGAGGTGGTACATGTCTTGGAAACAAAACCATGAGCCTATTCTGGAGAGTGGCCAGAATTCAAGAAGAAAACAGGAATTTAGGAAGACAGTGGTTTTTGCCCATCCATTAGGCAAGCCAAAATCCATTCATAAATTGGGCAGGATGAATGTTGTGAAGCTTTCTACTATTCAGGACACATCCATTGATGCATTCTCTTTTCTAATGTCTACAACCACGGACACAGTGGGATAAACAGACATAGAAACACTCACATTGTCAAAAGACTTACTAGAAACAGTCCACTCCAATCCTAACAAACCGACTTTCCTACCTATTCTCAGATCATTAGACAAAACCACAAACTCACACACACACCCACAAAGTCACCTCCTTCCCCCAAGTAGGTCTATGACTATCCGGAGTGTCCTATGACTGATGGGCCATAGTATGTTACTCCAAAATGGACTGTCCTATGTCAGATCTGGACTCCTTGGCCAACACTGTGATGTTGTCAGGTGCCAGTGGTGAGACACTACCTGCTTACTCAGGAAAGGCCCCTCTTCAGACCTTCCTGGCATTTGGCCATCCTCACATCAGTAGTTACCAAGAAAGACTGATGCTGTCCTTGGTAAATCCAAACATGTGAGGTCACTGGGACTGGGACTGGGACTGCCTCTGGGTGCCTGGCTTCCTGGATCCCTAGTTCAGACAGTTCCATCACCAAGAAAGTGATGTAGGTCACTTCCTTCAGGAACTGAATGAGGTCACTGCCTTGGCAACCACTTTGTCCTAACAGTTGCCCCCAAGTGTCCCAATTGATGGAGTCTGCCCCTACTTCCTGTGACACTTTCACAAGTTTGAATGGTATATCAAACATAGGCACCAGGGAACAGCTCTCCACACAGGCCTGGTATTGTCCATCTTCTCTACATTAAGAAAAGAGAGACTGCTTCAGACACACCCCTTCATCCTGACCAGGTTGTTTGTCGTGGAAGATGACTTTTGCTCTCTCAGGTCCTTCATAGCTTCCTATATCTTCCCCAGGGTTCATTTCTGCATGGACCTTTTTGTTTCTCAGCAGGTGGAAGATTTCTTACATTCCTGTATTGTAAGACCAACTCTGTCCCTGCTTTTCTGTAAAGTTAGATTGAGGGAACAGAGTATGGTTGGGGTTAATAACATGTTTGATTTGGATTAGGAATCATTCTGCTGGATGAATAATGTTATTGGGAACCTGCGATATTTATAAGAATATATAGAGGGGAAATATATGTATGAAAACAGAAATCTAGGTAAGATTTGAAGCCCAGAAGGGAATTGGATCCTTGATTGGGATACTTAGGTTTGAATTATGTTCTGCACATGTGTCTCAGATAAATCTATACACAATGGCATAGGACCTTGTACCTTGGATGATTGAATGTCAAAGAAAACATCCAGTCAAAAAAGGATAGTTGGTAGGATTAGGAAGATAGTTGGTAGGATTAGGAAAAAGAGTGAGTATAGGATTTGGACAAAAAGTTCTTTAGCAATAGGGTTTCGGGTAGAGAGAAAATGTAAATGTCAGCAGATGTGAAGAGTCAGTCACAATGATGAACTGGGGAAAATATGTAGGAAAGCAGATATCAATAGAGACATTAGAAAATCAGGCAAATGATAAAGTGATCGATAGGATTAGACATTTTCAACAGGCTTGAGTTTGAATAAATAATATTAGGAAGAAACAAATATGTAGTCACCAATAGGATTGACATTTGAGAGCATTAGGCAACCTGGACATGGGTGATGTTCATAATCCATAATCACATTCCATTTAGGCTTTGGTACAGTCGTAAGTGTGACTTTGCATTTTGTGGCCAGAATATTACTGTGATAAAATGTATATGTAGATCAGGTGACATGAGTATTTGTTGCACCATTTCTGAGAGCAATATTTTGAAGAGATATAAATTAGTATTGGGGGCACAAATAGGTGTACCATGTGTGTATGAATATAGAGAGAATGCATGAATAGACCATACTGTGAATAAATAATATAATTGTTTCCAAATTTAGAAATTGGAATAAATTGATATCCCAAAATACACAGGAAATCTTACATTGATATACATACATTCATTCCAACCAGTTATACATCTAATGGTAATATTAGGGTTGTAGTTTATCATAAAATGTGTGTGAGTTTTGCTTCCAAATTGATTATGGAAATCGAAAATAATGTGTTTGGAAAGAAGTCTCATGAAATAACCAGTCAAAAACAAGGAGGAATACATGTGTTCTGAAGCAGGAAGTGATTGAATGTGTTACAAATGTCTTTAAATTTGTGAACTTGTGGATGAAATGTATATTCTACGATGTATAAAAACTGAAGAAATAGTAATGTACCAGTGTTGAATTAAAATGAACATCAAAATACACATCATGTCCCATAGAAATCTACTTTCATTGATGTTAAATTGGGTCAGTTACTGTAGAAATATAAGGCTTTGTTTGCACCATTCACTGAAGTGAGTTTTCAGTTCTAGGAAACAAATATGTATTTCAGGTGGATGAATATTTCTAAAAACAATCTTATGAAAAGTTGATTATAAAACCACATACATGAACATGAGTGAATTATTTAGGGAGTGTATAATAAGACACATATATTTCATATTTTGAAAATTATATATATATATATATATATATATATATATATATATATATATATATATCACAGATACATTAGAAATTAGCAATATATATGCCAATCAAAATTCATCATGAAATATATATCATTCACAGATCCAAAAATATTAATTTTACTAAACATGGATTTATGTATAATGTTTTTCAACTAAGAAGCTCACTCATAGTTTGAATTTTCAGTTCCAAAAATATTTAGGAGGAGTGATCTCTTCTCATACTTTGTATCTCCCAAGTTAGCCACCTCACAAAAATGTACGTGTGATACCAGGTAGGATTTTATATGTGCATATAAAAATACATGTGCTGAATTGGCTACAGAAAAAGGGAGACAGAAATTCACATATGTGTTAACTTTAAAAACACATGGAGGACTATTTCAACAAAAAATTAACAAGATTTATAACTCCTACCCTATATCATGCAAAAGGCAAGACCAACTATACGCCATGCCTCCTCTCAACTGCTTGTATTTCTATTCTGTTTGGGTTGTATTTCTCCATCATATTAGGATTAGTAGTCAGAGTCTAGTAGGGTATGTGTTAGTGTCAGGGATTCAGTATTTTGAATGGAAAATTGAAAAATGAATCCAATGTGTATGTAAATATGTGCTACACAAAAATCTTCCCACTCTCATTCAGAACAATGCCTTGACAACACCTACGGCCCAAATATGACACAATCAGAGGAGAAGAGTTAGAAAATCCGTGAATACATATATAGAATGGAATATGATCAGGAGTTCACAACCTTGGAAGTGGTAGAGGAGTTTCCAAAAGTAAGGGACAGGGTAAACCCTCCACAAACATGAAGGTCTGCTGGCCTAGAGACTTCTTGAGAAACTGCCTGTGAGGTTGGGCACTTGAAATATATGTTGTTGTCAGGAGCTTTAGCTTCCTTATAGTGAGACCATAAAAGCAGGGTCTGCATCAATGTGACCTGGAGGACATGGTTTCTTATTTTCCAATGAACATGAGACAGCAGTGCTGAATTTTCCATTGTAGGTAAACTGTGGCCCCTGGGGGCTAAATGTCTCCCTGTGTGGACATTGAATCCATATGGTCATCCTCTATTTTCGTGGTGTTTCTTGCTGCTGTACTGGGAGTTGGGTATTTGCTTCACGAAATACAAGGAGTTCAACGGGGACACAGTGCGGGAGGGATTTCTGTCACGTGTGGTGGGTCAGGGTCTGCAGAAGAATACAAGAACCAGGCTTCTATACCACATAGCTTGCCCCCTTGACCATAGCAACCTGATTCTGAACAATGTCCTGAAACCTTTCTATGTAACAAGGTGCCTTTACATATAAGGGTCTGCTGGCTTCACCATGTCAGTCACAAGCCATTTGGAATCCAATGACAGATCTACATGGCCCCACCACAGATGTTTTATCACACACCTGCCCACCATTGCTCTAGGCCCACTACTCAGCAGGACCCAACTTTCTGGCATCTCTGTTAAACACCATTTTCATGAAAACGAGTCAATCAAGGCACTGTCTGGTATACTCATTGTTGGGAAAAGTATAAACGGCAGCCATACCCCAGAAGAAAACCCCAACATGGTGCCTAAGGACTTCTTCTTCCTACCTTCTTTTTTCTGCAGTGGTGTGAAATGTTTCCACCCGTGTGAACTCTCTTGCTGGCGCCAATTTGAAATCTTGCTGGTGGGAAACCTTAGACCCAATAAGAACTAATTCCTGGGCTCCAGAGCTGATATCTGAAAGAACTTACCAATAAACGTTTTGCCTGCCATTTTTCTAAGCCCTTCCATCTTCCCCTTAGTTCTATATAAGCACACAGCTTTTTGCAATAAAATTGGAATTCTCCCAGCAAAGTGCATTTGCGTGGGAAGTTCTTTCATTCTGTTGCCCCGTGTGAGAATATGGGTGAGCTGTTTCTAACAAGAGCCCCGTCCCCTGCCCCGCCAAGACACTCCGCCCTGGTCCACTCTTTTCAGATGCCGGCTTCCTGCACTCACAACAGATCTGATATATGTAAGCCTCCCATGACCCTGGCTCTCCAACTCCCTTCAGGCTACCGCTGGTTTTGTGACCGTGATCATCTGGCACACTCTAGACGCCCTGTAGGGGGCAGGAAATTCCTGCCACTAAGACCTTTACTGGTCGCAGTGGACCCTCTGGTGATCCGTTTTCCTTTGGGGCGTGAGGCTTCTGAGTTTACATGAGAGGCTCTTTGGTTTTTCTCCTCTGCTGCCGTTGCCGCTGCTGGCTAGAGTTGCTGTTTGCTGCAGGGCTGCTGTGTCTGTCTGAAGCTGCCTCTCTGCTCGGGGAAAACTGAACTCCCGTCCTGGAACTGCATTCTGCCGGAACCAGAGTTCTGTTTTCATTACTGACTTTTTCTGCTGCGTTCGAAAACTTTCCTGACGTCAGGTTGCCCGTGGCTCCGAACCCATTGGGTCTCACAGATCGCACTCCACTGGTGACGACCAGGTAGTGCCCTCTGTATTTCCTCATGACAGCTGGTCATTTTGGGGACGCCCACCTGACCACCATTCACCCTGAGCTTCCTGGAAGCCGTTCCAGTCCGGGTTTTCTCTTTGTCTCTCTCGCTTACTCTTATTCTCTCTCTCTCTCTCTCTCTCTCTCTCTCTCTCTCTCTCTCTCTCTCTTCCTTCTCTCCCTGTGACAATGGGCACCTCTTCATCTGTACCTGAAGCCTCACCTCTCAAATGTTTAATAAAAAATCTGGCCACACTCTCCCTCCCACCAGACATCAAGCCCAAACTTCTAATCAAATTCTGTACCCATGATTGGCCTACATATCCACTGGATAATGGAAATCATTGGCCTCCAGAAGGCTCCTTACATCCAAACCTTCTCTGGGACCTTTTTAACTACTGCCAGCATCTGAAAAAGTGGAGTGAGATTCCCTGCATTTAAGGTTTTAGCCTTCTCACACAGCACCCTGTCGCTGCTCCTCCTGCCCTCCCTCTCAGGTCCTCCTTGTTTGCAAACCCTTCTCTTCCCCTACTTCTACTCCTGACTTCACAGATTCTTCCTCATTCAGCCCAGCAGATTAACCCCCAACTTATCCCCCAGTCCTATCTGCCCCTTCTCTCCCGCTATACCCTCCTCTTCCTCTGCCTGATTCCAAGGATCCTCAGCCTTCCATTTCATCCTCCTCCCCTCCGCCCTCTTCTGCCTGCTCCACCTCCTCCTCTTCCAAAGAGACACTCCCTTCCGCTCCCTCTCCTTCCTGTCCGCCTCCTGCCTCTTTCAGTCCTCCTGTTACCAGGTGTAAGGGACTCCTTCCCACCCCCAAGACCATCGCACCCCTTCGTGAGGTAGCTGGTCCCGAGGGTGTCATCAGAGTCCACGTGCCCTTCTCCATGTCGGACATTACTCAGCTAGAGAGGAAGTTAGGCTCATTCACCACTGACCCCACCACTTACATTCGGGAGTTTCAATGGGTCCTGCAAGCATATAGCCTCACTCAACATGACATCTACATGCTCTTGGCCAATACACTTCTCCCTGAGGAAAGGCAATGGGTCTGGGAGCTAGCCCAAGCCCATGCTGATGAAAATCATAGGACCAATCCTAACCACCCCACAGGCCCTCATGCTGTCCCAGAGCAGGATTCTCTATGGGATTACAACACCCCTGAAGGCTTACAGTCTCGTGACCTTTTTACATCCTGCCTCTTGGCGGGCCTGAAAAAGGCCATCCGTAAGGCTGTTAACTTTAAAAAGGTGCAGGAGGTCATTCAAAGGAAGGAGGAAACACCTTCAGAATTCCTGGATAGACTAACCAAGGCCCTTCAACAGTACACAAACCTCAACCCAGAAATCCCTGATGGCCGTCATGTCTTAATGACATATGTTCTGGCCCAAAGCTACCCTGACATTAAAGCCAAGCTTAAAAAGCTTGAACAGGGCCCTGCTACTCCTTAGACCAAATCTTCATTTTCAAGGTTTTTTATGATAGAGAGGATGAAAGTGAATGCCGTAGGCAGAGGGCTGAAAATGCCAAATTCCAAATGTTGGCCCAGGTCATTCAGAGAAGGCCATCACCACGCCATCCCAATATGACACCCCCGGGAGCTTGCTTCAAATGTGGTAAGGAGAGACATTGGGCCAGGGATTGTCCTTCACTGAGGACACCATACAACCCCTGCCCAAAATGCCATCAAAGGGGACACTGGGGGGCAGACTGCCCAAAGACCCAAAGGGAGATTGGTCAGCCGCCCGGCAACCACAGCCTCTCTTGGGCTTGGCAGAGGAGGATTGACGGAGTCCTGGGCTTTTCCTCCAGACTATTACCATCAAGAATCAAGAGCCTAGGGTTACCTTCCTGGTGGATGGATGCTTCATTACCTTCCTCTTGGATACTGGTGCCGCTTTATCAGTCTTAAGGGAGTATTGGGGTTCTACCACACCCTCAAAAACTCCTATTGTCAGGGTAGGAGTTAAACAGATTTTCCCTCAAACCCCCCCATCATGTTATATGCAGGGATCCCTTTTGTCCTTCACTCACTTCTTTTTCGTTATGAGCCATTGCCCCATTCCCCTTCTGGGAAGGGACATACTCTCACTATTAAAAGTCACCATTCACATATCACCCCACACCTCTCCTACCTCTCATTTCCTCATGATGTTCCTAGGGGCAGATACACCTCCTTCATGCACTCCTCCATGACTCTCTAAACTAGTTAAGCCTGAGGTTTGGGACACAACTACACCCTTTATGGCTAAATGCAGTCCTATTCATATTGTCTTACGGGACCCTTCAAGATATATTAGTCAACCACAATATCCACTCACAACCACAGCCATCCTCGAATTAGAACCCATCATCCAGGATTTATTACAAAAGGGGTATCTTAGGCCTACACACTCTCCTTTCAACACCCCCATTCTGGCACTTAAGAAACCTAACATGTCCTACAGGCTGGTTCAAGACCTTCTCCTTGTCAACTCCTCTGTGGTCCCCATCCACCCGCTAGTGCCCAACCCTTACACCCTCCTCTCTCAGATTCCTGCCACTACTACCCACTTCTCGGTCCTAGATTTAAAAGATGCATTCTTTTCTATTCCCTTGTTCTCAGAATCTCAGAATATCTTTGCTTTTACGTGGACTGACTCTCACATCCACCATTCTCATCAGCTTTCCTGGACTGTCCTCCCACGGGGATTCAGGGATAGCCCCCATCTCTTTGGCCAAGTTCTTGCCCAGGACCTCACATCCTTTCACCCGACCTGTCCTGACTCTATTCTCCTTCAGTATGTCAATGACCTTCTTCTATGTAGTCCCTCTGGGAACACTCTCAATCCCACACCGCTCAGCTTCTTAATTTCCTAGCAGACAAGGGATATAGGGAGTCTCCCCACAAGGCACAGGTTTCCCAGTCTTCTGTCACCTCTCTTGGTTTTTGCCTTACACCCGGGAAAAAGGAAATAACACTGGATAGGAGTCAACTCATCTCTGATCTTCCAGTGCCCCATATGAAAGCCAAAATACTATCATTCCTAGAAGTAGCAGGTTATTTTAGGGCCTGGATCCCAAATTATTCTCTTTCATCCAAACCCCTGTATGACCTAGCAAATGGACCCCCTAGTGAATCTCTTGTCTTCTCCCCCATCTACCACTTCCGCAGGCTTCAGCAACTCCTCTTAAAGGCACCTGCCCTTCACCTTCCTGATCTTTCAAGACCATTTCATCTATATGTCCATGAAAAAGGGGGCAAGCACTTAGGGTCTTAGGTCAAAACTATGGGCCTACATTTGCACCTGTGGCATATTTTCCAAGAAACTAGACTCTACCATTCGTGGGTGGGTCCCTTGCTTAAGAGCTGTGGTTGCTGGACAAATTTTACACAAAGAAGGCTCTAAGCTGACTTTTGGGGCACCTTGAACTATCCACTCCCCACATCACTTGAAAGATCTTTCAGCTTATAAGGGCCTTCAAACCCTTCCTCCATCCAGAGTTCTGTCGCTCCTCACTTTCTTTCAGGAAAACCCTAATATTACTTTCCTCCCATGCTCTGCACTGAACCCTGCCTCACTGCTCCCAATGACTCCCACGTCTAACACACCAACTCATAATTGCTTGGAAATCTTAGATGATTTCCTCCGCTGTCATTGTTCCATTTCTGAGGAACCACTCACCAAGCCTGACCTTATCTGGTTTACTGACAGCAGTTCCTTTAGGCAGAACGGCACTCATTACTCTGGATACGCTGTAGTTTCAGCCACTGAGATTATAGAGGCCAAAGCTATGCCTTCAGGAACTACCAACCAGCAGATTGAACTTATAGCAGCCACTCGTGCCTGCCTACTAGCACAAGGCAAATCCCTCACCCTCTATACTGATTCAAAATATGTCTTCCAGATCTTATTATCCCATGCTTCAATATGAAAGGAGCGAGGCCTACTTACCACCAAAGGTAATGCGATCACTAATTCGGCTCTTTTAACCAATCTGATAGAGGCCTCCCACTTACCCACCCAGTTGGGAGTTGTCCATTGTAGGTCACATCAGAAGGACGGCTCTCTTATCACTGAGGGCAATGCCAAAGCTGACCAGGCGGCACGAATGGCTGCTACCACTTCCAATTATGGCCCCCATGGGGGACATATTATGGCCACTTTAGACAGCTCATCTGAAGCCCCTACTTCTTCCAGTAAGAACAAAAATCTTTTCAAGTTCCTTCATACTCTACACCATTCCAATTCTCAGTCTTTGACCCTTTTTTTACAGAGCTTCTTCTCCCTCAACCCTTCTGACATAGCCATGCTAGAGAATATAGCCTCTAATTGTCAGATCTGTCAGCGGACCAACCGTCATACTCCTTTAAGGCCCAAACCTTTCCCTTTCCACCAAGCCCGGAGACACATTCCCGCTGCTGACTGGCAAGTAGACTTCACCAACATGCCCACAGTATGGCACACTAAATACCTCCTTGTCTTTGTGGACACTTTCTCTGTTTGGGTTGAGGCATTTCCCACTTCCAATAAAAAGGCTTCCACTGTAGCTTCAATCTAACTGACAGACATCATCCCCAGGTTTTGTATGCCGACTTCCCTACAATATGACAATGGCCCTGAGATTATTTCTAGGATCACAAAAAAGGTCTCTCAAGCCCTCTCTTTCAAGTGGCATTTCCACTGTCCATATTATCCCCAGGCTTCAGGGAAAGTGGAAAGGGTAAATCGTACTCTGAAGGAAGTCCTTACCAAATTGACAATGGAATTAAACTTAGACTGGGTCAAAATCCTTCCCTTGGCTTTGCTTCGAATCAGAGCTCTCCCTAAGAAACCATCTTTACTGTCTCCCTTTGAGATAATGTATGGAAGACCTCTTATACCCCCTGGGTTGGTCATTTCACAAGGACCTCTCACCCGAGATTTGTCTTTGCCTCTCTTGCTTCATCTCCGCTCGGAACACTGGAAATATCAGAACTGGCTTCTTCCAGACCCAGTCTCCTCTCCAAACACTCCTCCCTTAACACCTGGGAGTCTAGTGTATTATAATACCCCAGAGGAGAAAGGGACTCTTGCACCAAAATGGGAAGGCCCCTATCCTGTCATTCTCTGTAACCCCACCGCCGCCAAACTCTCCTTATCAGACAACCATCTCACTCCCTGGATTCCCATTTCTAGGTTGAAGCCATATCACCAGGAGGCCCCACCTGCTGACGACAGGACCACCCCAGAGGAACTCCAAGAATCACCTCCTGAACCTCCCCTTTACTCCTGCTTTCCACACCCATCTCACCCATTTAAGTTGTGGCTCACACGGTGTTCCCTGCAGCCCAATTTCTCTTAAAGAAGGCACAATGAGCTCTCCCAACACCCTAGTCTTCTCTAACTGCTTGTTTTTTTGTGCTCTGCTTCTTTTCTGTGCTCTGTTGGGACTTGTCTTTACCCTCCTAACCTACCATGTATTTATTCACTCTTCGGGAACGATACTCAGAACATGGCATGCAGAATGTCCGCGCAGTGGATGCAACTACTTGCTTCATCCACAACTGCACCTCTATTCCCCTAAAATTGTCACCTTCAAGGACCTTCGTCCCTGGTAGCTGGAACTGGCCTTTCATTTGCTTCCTTTATAATCAAACCAAAGACTATTGTCATTGGTGGCCTGAGATATATAATGGGTGTCCCTATTGGTCATGCAGGTTCCATGATGAACGTGGTAGCTGTTCTTACCACTCACTTGGCTACCCTGAAGGGTGGACTTCTAGTTACCTAAAGTGGCATAAAGGCTCTTCATCCGATAACAATGGATCATATACTTCAGATACACCTGACCCCAAGGCCAAACGTTGGGGCTATGTTGAGTTTGCTGTCTATGCTAGGACAACCTCAGCCAGACCCACAGGGTGGATGACTGTTGGCCGCACCCTGATTACGCCACCTAAGGCAACCATCCAGGTAGTCGAACACATTAGGGAGTCAGAATCAAAACTTCGAGATCTTATCCATAGCTCATCCAAAGAGGATTCAGAGCCTTCAACCCCCTAAGGTCCCCCTTCCACATGGCTCAATTTGCTACACCAAACTCTTCGATTATTAAACTCCTCCATTCTTTTGGTGCCTACTTCTCAGTGCTTTCTCTGTGCTTCACTTAGTCGTCCACTTCTAGCAGCGGTCCCATTAGCGGCAGGAAATATTTCAGCAAAAACCTACAATTTCTCTAAGTAAGGACAACCCCTACATGTGACACATATCCCACTGTGGGAAAGTTATTTCAACAATACTTTATTTCCTTTCATCTGTATCCACCTGCCAATAATGAATCCTTTACCCATTTGTTCCTTGAGCTATAGCACCCCATAGAGCCCTGCGTTTATGCAACCTGGACATTTCATCTGGTGTAATTGGTCTTTAAGTACCTCAACGATCAATGTCTCTGGCACCTGTATCTTGGTTACTGTAGTTCCTCTGCTTTCTTTGTATACTCCCACTGAATTCCGACAGTTGGCCCTACCTTCCCGCACCCGTAGGGCAGTCTTTCTGCCGGTTCTGGTAGGCCTCACTTTAACAACCTCAGTGGCGAGTCTCGGTCTCTCTGGTGGAGCTATAGGTCA
Organism: Callospermophilus lateralis; assembly: GCF_048772815.1. Lineage (NCBI taxonomy): Eukaryota > Metazoa > Chordata > Mammalia > Rodentia > Sciuridae > Callospermophilus > Callospermophilus lateralis. The sequence goes on from NW_027513016.1 coordinate 84,783, forward strand.
TGCTCTATGGGCATCCAATGACGTGCAACAAAAACTGCAGGAAGCACTCGATACCACTGCTGAGTCTCTTGGCTCCTTGCAGTGGCAGGTTACTTCATTGGCACAAGTGGCTTTACAGAACCGAAGGGCAATTGATCTTCTCACTGCAGAAAAAGGGGGTACATGCCTATTCCTCAGAGAGAATGTTGCTATTATGTTAATGAATCTGGGCTAATAAAAAAAAAGTTGTTAAATTGCAGGAATTATCGACCCAATTGCTCAAACCTACCTCCTCCAATCCCATAACGAGGTTCTTCCAATCCTATCTTGCCATGTACTTACTACCTCTCTCTGGGCCCCTTATTGGGATGCTCCTTTTTTGTGCTCTCTTGCCCTGCATAATGAAGTTCCTTCAAACCCAACTGCAAAAAATTCGTAATCAAACTTTCAACCAGCTTTTGCTTAGGCACTACCAGCCTCTGATGACCGACGAACCCCCAACATCTCCAAGAGAACAGTTCACTCCGTGATGAAGCTCACTACCAGGCACGATGGAATGCAATGGACATCAGACAGTGGGAGAAAACAAGCTCGGAAAACCTCTTAATCTGCCATCCTGGATTCTTGAATCTTTATGACCTTCTAAGCTTCCTCATGGCCCTTGGCCTCTTCTATGTCACTCCCCCAACATGGAACTTCTGCCAAAAATTGACCTTTGCTTTAATTTTTATCTTCATTCTGTTTTTATTCACTCTGATCTTCTTCAGGTCCTGTGGCACCTTGTCCAGGCAACGCTTCCAGTATTTTCTAGAGTCTCTGTTACAGGACCAGTGGCTGATACCAACAATCTCCTCCATCCAGGACTGGTTCCATGCCATCGACAACTTGTGGCTTCAGGGAACTTTCATTGACTTCACCCCTACGTAAGTAGCTGTCTATAGCCACTGGGTTTTATTTCTTGCTGCCATGATATTCCCAGACCTGCCCCCCGAGCATTCCTCCCCTTCCCTTTCTAGGCCTCACAGCACCCCCATACAGCAGAAAGCAGCCGGATCTAAAAACGACGCCCCACTTTCTAAGAAAACAAAAAGGGAGGAATGTTGGGAAAAGTATAAATGGCAGCCATACCCCAGAGAAAAACCCCAACATGGTGCCTAAGGACTTCTTCTTCCTACCTTCTTCATTTCTGCAGTGGTGCGAAAAGTTCCCGCCCTTGTGAACTCTCCCGCCAGCACCAATTTCAAATCTCACTGGTGGAGAACCTTAGCCCCAATGAGAACTAATTCCTGGGTTCTGGAGATGATATCTGAAAGAACTTGCTTTCAATAAACGGGTTGCTGCCATTTATCTAAGCCCTACCATCTGCCCCTTAGTTCTATATAATCACACAGCTTTTTTGCAATAAAATTGGAATTCTCCCTTTGAAGTGTCTTTGCGTGGGGAATTATTTCACTCATGATCAGCAACATGACATCCAAAGGTTCTCCAGTGCCAACTGGTCATGGAAATTTCAGAAATTTTTTGGTATTTATTTAGCCATTTTTGAAGGATGATGTTGGAGGCACTGTGGGTTTCAATTCATGCAGGAACCATTATATGGTAAGGAAGATCATTTCAATGAAATCTCTGGAGAACACTCACAGGCAAGCCTTCCCAAAGAGTGGCCAAAAGGTCACATGAAGCCAGGATCATTGAGGTCTACAATGTAAGTTCCATGTGTGTTTAGACTCTCAACTATGGCTGCCAAGTCTTTCAGAATAAAATCATGTGATATCCTGGCTGAGATTCCCAGTGCAATCTGGAAAGCCACCCTGGCCCTCGATCTCAGTTTCCAAGGGCGATTCTCATGCGTGGCCTCCTAAAATCCCAACACATTTCATGGCAATACTTCTCTGAGGTCAGTTTCAGAACTCAGTCTCTAAGAGGAATCACACCAGAGTTCAAGCCCAGGTGGATCCAGTCATCTCTTTCAACCGCTACACAAATGACCACAATTAAAACCAAAACACTCCCACATGGCCATCATCTTCTTCCATATAGACACTAATCATAAACTCTGGCTGGAGTTTTCCATGAGGGGTGCAGCCCAAGACAGTCTCAAAAATAAGCTCTCTTGCCCCTCATTTGCCTAAATTCACGGTGTCCTGGACACCCATCCTGTGAACCAGGAGTTATCAAATAGGCCAGGTGTTAATACTGCTCTGCATCTCCAATTTGAGGCCTACTGACTGTCAGGTATAGATTCTTTATATGATTTGGAGTCATGAGAAAAACCAAAAACCTATGGGCTAGCCTCTGCAGGGCTTTGAATAAATAATTTGACCCAAAGGATCCCTATTAACACTTGATGGGGGTCAGGAAACTTACAAATGAATGTGAGAAACTTTATTCACAATAACTGCTCTTTTGGCCATTGTGGTTTTGGGTGCACTCATGGCATATCTCTTTATATAAATCATTTGCTGAGAATCTAAGCCACAACCTCACACAGGGCCACGAGATTTATTCAGACACATTCCTTTCCAAAGCAATTAAGCAAAGAGCAACAGGTGATGCCCATTCATTTGCATTTGAAAACTGTTTTCTTCAGGCTTCACAATGGGGTGGCCTTAGGCAAAGACCTTCCTGACATTCAGGGCAACAGAACAATTGATAAGCAAAAGGCCCAAAGCAGGGTTTCTCCACTGAGACTTTCTTGGTCACACTGATATCTGAGTTTTCTGAGATGCTCGCCATTCACTTCAGCTATCCAGTACATGGCCATGTCACAGATCTTGGAGGTGGTACATATCTTGGACACAAAACCATGAGCCTATTCTGGAGAGTGGCTAGAATTCCGGAAGGAAACAGAAACTTAGAAAGATAGCAGGTGTTGCCCATGGATAAGGCAAGCCTCAGTTCATTCATAAGTTGGGCAAGATGAATGCTGGGAATCTTTCTACTATACAGGACACATCAATTGTTGCATTCTCTTTTCTAATATCTACAACCACGGACACAGTGGATACACAGACATAGAAACACTCGCCTTGTCAAACTACTTACTAGAAGAAGTCCACTCCAAATCAAACAAACCACCTTTCCTACCTATTCTCAGATCATGAGACAAAACCTGAATCACACCCACAAAGGCACATCCTTCCCCCATGTAACTCTGTGACTATCTGGAGTGTCCTTTGAGTGGTGGGCCAAACTATGTTCCCCCAAAATGGCCTGTCCTATCTCAGATCTGGTCTCCTTGGCCAACTCTGTGAAGTTGTCAGGAGCCAGCAGTGAACCACCACCTGCTTTCTCAGGAAAGGACCCTATTCAGAGCTCTCCTGGTATTTGGCCATCCTCACATCTGTAGGTACCAAGAAAGACTGACACTCTCCTTGGTAAATCCAAAAAAATGAGCCAATGGGTATTGGACTGGACTGGCTCCAGGTGCCTGGCTTCCTGGATCCGAAGTTCAGAGAGTTCCATCACCAAGAAAGTGAGGTAGATCACTTCTTCAGGAACTGAATGAGGTCACTGCCTTGACAACCACTTTGTACGAACAGTTGCTTTCAAGGGTCCCATGAGATGGAGGCTGCCCCTACTTCCTGTGACATTTTCATAAGTTAGAATGGTATATAAACCATGGGCACTCGGGAACCGCTCTCCACCTAGGACTGGTTTGGTCCATCTTCTCTACATTAAGAAGAGAGAGGCTGATTCATACACATCCCTTCATGCTGACGAGGTTGTTTGCCATAGAAGATGACTTTTCTCTCTCAGTCTTTCATAGCTGCCTACATCTTCTCAAAAGATCATTTCTGCATGGACCTTTGATGTTCTCAACAGGTGGAAGATGCCCTACATTCCTGTATTGTAAAACTAACCCTGTCCCTGCTCTTCTGTAAAGTTTGATTGAGAGAACAGTGTATGGTTTGGGTTAGTAACATGTTCAATTTGGGTTAGGAATATTTCTGCATGACAAATAATGGTATTGGGAAACTATGATATTTACAAGAATATATAGGTGAAATATAAGTATAAAAATAGAAATCTAGGGAAGATATGTAGCCCAGAAGGGCATTGGGCCCTTAATTGGTACACATAGCTTTGAATGATGTTCTGCAAAAATGTCTCAGATAAATCTATATACAATGGCATAGGAGCTTGTACCTTGGATGATTGAATGTCGAAGAGAACATCCACTCAAAAAGAGATAGTCGGTAGGATTAGGAAGATAGTCGGTAGGTTTAGAAAGAAGAGTGAGTATAGGATTTAGAGCAAAAGATCTTAAGCAATAGGGTTTCGGGTAGACAGTGAATGTAAAAGTCAGCATATGTGAAGAGTCAGTCACAATGATGAACAGGGGAAAATATGTAGGAATACAGACATAAATAGAGACATTACTAAATCACTCAAAGTATAAAGTGAGTGATAGGATTAGACATTTTCAACAGGCTTGAGGTTGAATATATAATCTTAGGAAGAAACAAATATGGAGTCACCAATACGATTGACATTTCAGAGGATTATTAAACCTGGACATGGAAGGTTTTAGTAATCCATACTCACTTTTTATTTAGGCTTTGGTACAATCTTAAGAGTGACCTTTGCTTTTTTGGTCCAGAATATTACTGTGATAAAATGTATATGTAGATCAGATGACATGAGTATTTCTTCGACCATTTCTGGCAGCAATATTTAAAATATGTATAAATTAGTATTGGGGGTACAACGAGGTGTACCCTGTGTCTATAAATATAGAGATAATGCATGAATAGATCATACAGTTAATAAATAATATAACTGGTTCCACTTTAAATAATGGATTGAATTGATATCTGAAAATATATAAGAAATATATTGATATAGAATCATTCATAACAACTAGTTATACGTCTAATTGTAATCTTAGTGTTATGGTTTATCATGAAGAGTGTGTGAGTTTTGCTTCAAAAGTGATTATGGAAATCGAAAATAATGTGTTTGGAAAGAAGTCTCATGAAAAGACCAGTCAGACACATGGAGGAATATATGTTTTTGAAGCAGAAAGTGATTGAAAGTGAAATAAATGCCTATAAATTTGTGAACGTGTGGATGAAATATATATGCTATAATGTGCATAAACTCAAGAAATAGAAATGTACCAGTGTTGAATAAAAATGAACTTCAAAATAAATGTCATGTCCCATAGGAATCTACTTGCATTGATATTAAACTGGGTTAGTTACTGCAGAAACATTAGGATTTATATGCACTATTCACTGAAGTTAGTTTTCAATACTAGGAAATAAATATGTATTTCAGGTGAATGAATATTTCTGAGAATAATCTTGTGAAAATTTGATTATAAATCCACATATATGAACAAGAATAAATTTAGGGAGTGTATAATAAGACACATATGTTAAATATTATGAAATATCTGGAGAGTATATATATATATATATATATATATATATATATATATATATATATATATATATATATATGCCAATCTAATTACACAGTGAAATATATATCATCCACAGATCCAAAAATATTCATTTTAGTCGATATGGATTTATGTATTACTTTTTTTAACTAGGAAGCTCCCCCATAGGTTGAATTTTCAGTTCCTACATCGTTTAGGAGGAGTGATCTCTTCTCACAGTTTGTATCTGCCAAGTCATGTAACTCATGAAAATTTGCGTGTGATACCAGGTAGGATTCTATATGTGCATATAAAAATACATGTGCTGAATAGACTACAGAGAAAGGGAGACAGGAATTCACATATTTGTTAACATTAAAAGAACATGGAGAACTATTTCAATTAAAAATGGACTAGATTTATAACTCCTACCCTATATAATGCAAAACGCAAGTCCAAAAATACAACATGCCTCCTCTGAACTGCTTGTATTTCTATTCTGTTTCGGTTATTTTTCTCCATCATATTATGATTAGTACTCAGAATCTATTAGGGTATGTGTTAGTGTCAGGGATTCAGTATTTCAAATGTAAAATAGAAAAAGGAATCCAATGTGTATACAAATATGTGCTCAACAAAATCTTCCCACTCTCATCCAGAACAATTCCTTGACATTACCTTCGCCCAAAGTGAGACACAATTAGAGGAGAAGAGTTAGAAAATCTGTGAATATATATATGGAATGGAATATGCTCAGGGGTTTACAACCTTGGCAGTGGTAGAGGAGTTTCCAAAAGTATGGGACAGGGTAAAAACTCCATAAACATGGAGCTCTGCTGGCCTAAATACTTCTTGAGAAACTGCCTCTGAGGTTGGGCACTTGAAATATATGTTGTTGTCAGGAGCTTTAGCTGCTTTCTAGTGAGACCATCAAATCTGTGTCTGCATCTATGTGACCTGGAGGAAATGGTTTCTTATTTTCCAAAGAAACATGAGGCAGCAGTGCTGAATTCTCTCTTTGTAAGTAAACGGTGACCATTGGGGGATAAGTGTCTTTTCATGTGGACTGTGAAGCCATTTGGTCATCTTCTATTTTCGTGGTGTTTCTTGCTGCTGCACTGGGACTTTGGCAATTGCTTCATGAAATTAAAGGAGTTCAACTGGGACACAGTTCTGGAGGCAAATCTTTCATGTGTGGTGAGTCAGCGTCTGCAGGAGAATGCACCAACCAGGCTTCTAACGCACATAGCTTGGCCCCATGTGCATAGCAACCTGATTCTGAACATTGCCCGGAAACATCTCCATATAACAAGATGCCTTTTCATGTATGGGTCTGCTGGCTGCACCATGTCAGTCACAAGCCATTTGGAAGCCAATGGCAGATCCACATGGCCCAAAAACAAATTTTTTATCACACACCTTCCCACCACTGCTCTAGGCACATTACTCAGCAGGTTCCAACTTACTGGCATCTCTGTTCTACACCATTTTCATGAAGCCCAGTCAATCAAGGCACTGTCTGGTACACTCATGATCAGCAACATCCAAAGGTTCTCCAGTGCCACCTGGTCATGGAAATTTCAAAAATTTTATGGTATTTATCAAGGCATTTTTCAAAGATGACGTTGGAGGCACTGTGGGTTTCAATTCATTCAGGAACCATTAAATGGTGAGGAAGCTCATTTCAATGAATGCTCTGGAGAACTCTCACAGGCAAGGCTTCCCAAAGAGTGGCCAAAAGGTCACATGAAGCCAGGCCCATTGAGGTCTACAATGTGACGTCCATGGGTGTTGTGACTCTCAACTATGGATGCCAAGTCTTTCAGAATAAAATCATGTGATATCCTGGCTGAGATTTCCCGGGCTCTTTGGAAAGCCACCCTGGGCCTAGATCTCTGTTTCCAAGGGTGACTCTCATAGGTGGCCTCCTAAAATCCCAACAAAATTCATGGCAATACTTCTCTGAAGTCAGTTCCAGAACTCAGTCTATAAGGGGAATCACACCAGAGTTCATGCCCAGGTTTTCTCAGTCATGTCTTCCAACCGGACACAAATGACCAAAATTAAAACCAAAACACTCCCATATGGCCCTCATCTTCTTCCATATAGACACTAATCATAACCTCTGGCTGTAGGTTTCCATGAGTGACGGAGTCCAGGAGAGTGGCCAAAATAACTCCCTTGCCCTCATTGGTGTAACATCAGGGTGGTCTGGACACCCTTCATGTGAACCAGGATTGATCAAATATGCTAGACGTTAATACTTCTATGCTTCTCCAATTTGTGGAAAACTGAGTATCAGGTATATAGTTTTATGTGATTTGCCGTCATGAGAAAACACAAGCACCTCTGCAGGTCTTTGAAGAACTCATTTGACCCAAAGGATCCCTATTCTCACTTGATCGAGTTCAAGAACTTTAAAGATAAAGGCGAGAGACTTCATCCACAATGACTGCTCTTTTGACCAATTTGGTTTTGGATGCACACATGGGATCTCTCTTTACATCCATCAGGTGCTGAGAATCTGAGCCACAACCTCACATAGGGCCAAGAGGGTGATTCAGACACATCCCTTTCCAAAGCAATTAAGCAAAGAGCCACAGGAGATGCCCATTCATTTCCATTTGAAAACTTTTTCTTCAGTCTTCACAAAGGGGTGGCATGAGGCAAAGACCTTCCTGACATTCAGGGCAACAGAACAATAGGTTAGCAATAGGCCAAAAGCAGGGTTTCTCCACTGAGACTTTCCTGGTCACACTGATATCTGAGTTTTCTGAGATGCTCGCCATTCCCTTCAGCTATCCTGTACATGGCCATGTCACAGAGCTTGGAGGTGGTACATATCTTGGACACAAAACCATGAGCCAATTCTGGAGAGTGGCCTGAATTCAGGAAGAAATCAGGAACTTAGGAAGATAGCAGGTGTTACCCATCCATACGGCAAGCCGCATTCCATTCATAAATTGGGCAGGAAGAATGCTGGTAAGCTTTCTACTAGACTGGACACATCAATTGCTGCATTCTTTTTTCTAATGTCTACAACCATGGACACAGTGGGATACACAGACATAGAAACCTTCGCCTTGTCAAATCCCTTATTAGAAACCGTCCACTCCAAACCAAACAAACCGCCTTTCCTACCTATTCTCAGAACATTAGACAAAATCACAAACACACACCCACACCCACAAAGGCACCTCTTTCCTCAAAGTAGGTCTCTGACTATCGTGTGTGTCCTCTGACTGGTGGGCCATACTATGTTCCCATCAAATGGCCTGTCTTGTCTCAGATCTGGTTTCCTTGGCCAACTCTGTGAAGTTGTCAGGAGACAGCGGTGAGCCACTTCCTGCTTTCTCAGGAAAGGCCACTCTTAAGATCTTTCCTGTCATTTGGCTATCCTCACATCAGTAGGTAGCAAGAAAGACTGACTCTGTCCTTGGTAAATCAAAAGAAGTGAGACCACTGGGACTGAGACTGGCACTAGATTTGTGTGCCTGGCTTCCTAGATCCCAAGTTCAGAGAGTTCCATCACCAAGGATGTGAGGTGAGGTCACTTCCTTCAGGAACTGAATGAGGTCACTGCCTTGGCAACCACATTGTCTTAACATTTACTTCCAAAGGTCCCATGAAATGGAGGCTTCCCCTACTTTATGTGACACTTTCACAAGTTAGGATGGTATATCAACCATTGGTAACTGGGAACAGCTCTCCACACAGGCCTGGTTTGGTCCTTCTTCTCTACATAAAGAAGAGAGAGGCTGATTCAGACACATCACTTCATGCTGACCATGTTGTTTGCAAAGGAAGATGACTTTTGCTCTCTCAGTTCCTTCATAGCTACCTACATCTTCTCTAGAGGTCATTTGTGCATGGACCTTTTAGTTTCTCAGCAGTTGGAAGATTTCCTTCATTCCTGTATTTTAAGACCAACTCTGTCTTTGCTCTTCTCTTATGTTAGATTGAGGGAACAGTGTATGGTTAGGGTTAATAACAGGTTCGATTTGGAATAGAAATCATTCTGCTGGATGAATAATGGTATTGGAAACCTGCAATATTTACAAGAATATATAGGTGAAATATATGAGTATGAAAACAGAAATCTAGGTAAGATTTGAAGTCCAGAAAAGCATTGAGCCCTTGATTTCGGTATTAAGCTTTGATTTATTTTCTGCACAGATGGGATACTTTGCTTTGAATTATGTTCTGCAAAGATGTCTCAGATAAATTGATATATAATTGCATAGGACCTTGTAACTTGGATGATTGATTGTAAAAGAGAACTTCCAGTCAAAAAGGAGTAATCGGTAGTATTAGGAAGATAGTCGGTAGGTTTATATAGGAGAGTGAATATAGGATTTTGACCAAAAGTTCTTTAGCTATAGGGTTTCGGGTATACAGTGAATGTAAATGTCAGAACATGTGAAGAATCAGTCACAATGCAGAACTGGGGAAAATATGTAGGAATGCAGATATCAATAGAGACTTTAGGAAATCTGGCAAAGTATAGTTGGTTGTGAAATGTTAATAAAATAGGTACTTGTCACTTCCTGTTTTTCTGTATGCTTAATAAAACACTGTTGAAATCTTGAGAACTGTTTTCTAATCTTTTTCCCAGAATGTGCTGTCCCCAACTGCCAAACTGCAGAATGTACTCCCTCACCCAGTTGCACGCAAACTGCTCACTCGCCCAGACTCATCAATAAACTTCCCTCCCTGCCCACTTCAAGGAAAGTATATGAGCTCTGCTCTATTCTAATTAGCTCTGAGCGCCAGCATGCTGGACCCCCAATAAACCCTTTGATTTTGCATGAGAGAGTCTCTTGGTGGTCTCTTCCCCCAACGCTCTCCCGACCTTTATATATGGAGGTTCCTTCGAGATCTGGCAGGGGCGGAAGAGAGACCTCAATGGGCTACTCTCAGGGAAAGTAAGGCGCCTCTTTCTGATTTCAGGTTTCAGGTTAGGGCTTGGCAAAATGGCTGTTGATGAAGTTGCATGAGCTCTCTTTGACGGTGGCTGGCAGATGTGTCACAGAGCCACAGGCTCTGGGGGACGCCACAGAGGACTCGGGAATCAAGGAACAATAGTCTCCTCGACTCAGTGATGTTTTGTTTCAGATTCGGTATTGCCAGCCCATCGGGTTTTGCCGGCTGCTCATTCTTGGTCTCAGTGTTGGACGTTCATTGCCTGTCTTTATTATCTTGTCTTGTCTGTGTCGTGAGAGTTGCTTTTACTGTTTGTGTATATTTCATTATGGGACAGGTCACTTCAATGCCTCTGTCTCTGACCTTGATCACTGGACCAAAGTCCGCTTAAGGGCTCAGAATCTTTCTTTTTCAGTAAAACGCTGGACCTGGCAGACTCTCTGTGCCTCAGAATGGCCCACCTTTGCATTCGGATGGCCCCTAGAAGGATCTTTCTACTTCGCACTAATTTAATAAGTCAGAGATATTGTCTTACAGCCAGGGCCACATAGCCATCCCGATTAACAGCCATATATCTTAACTTGGCAGGACCTCTGCAAATCTCCTCCTCCATGGGTGAAGCCTTTCCTTGCCATGTCCCCGCTCCTACTCTTTTCCCCACGATCTCTCAAACCCTCTGCTCATCCTCCTCCTCCACCCTCTGTTCTCCCTGAGTCACAAGATTTGACTCTACTGGACTCTCATCCCCCTCCTTACCTTCTACCCTCATCCCACAACCCCCAACACCCTCTAAGTGATTCCCCTGCTGCTGACTCAGCCTCTCCGCCATTGGAGAAAGATAAGCCAGCCCAGCGCACTCCAGATAACTCCCCTGCAGCACACACAGCCCCTCCTCCCCTGGAGGAAGCTGGCCTGGCTAAAGGAACTCGACGGCGTCAAATGATTTAAAACCCTGAAACTCCCGTGTTGCTCCCCCTCCATTCCTATGGGCCAATGATTGACAACGGCCATGGAGGAAAAATGCAAGCCTACCAGTATTGGCCTTCTCCTCTTCAGACCTATATAAATGGAAAAATAACAATCCTCCTTTTACCAAGGACCCAACCTGGCTCTCAGGTCTGGTTGAGTCATTGATGTTTTCACACCAGCCTACTTGGGATGACTGCCAACAACGCATAGGGACTCTCTTCATGACAGAGGAACAAAAGAGAATCCTCCTGGATGCTAGAAAACAATATCCTCGGACTAGATGGGTGACCAACACAACTTCCCAACATAATCAAAGCCGGCTTTCTCTTGAAATGACCCAAGTGGGACCCCAACACATTTGAAGTTAGGGAGCATCTGTCCACTTATCACCGGGCTCTAATAGTGGGTATCTTAGTGGCCGCTAGGCGACCAACTAATTTGGCCAAGGTAAGAGAGATTATTCAAGGGCCTGGTGAATCTACCTCTATGTTCCTAGAGAGAACTATGGAGGCATATAGGAGATATACTACTTTCGATCCTCAGGCAGAGGATCAAAAGGCATCTGTCACAATGGCCTTTATTGGGCAAGCTGCCCTAGATATTAAAAGAAAGTTACAATGCTTAGATGGATTACAAGATATGATTTTGAGAGATTTAGTTAGAGAAGCCAACAAGGTATACTATAAGAGTGAAACTGAGGAAGAGAAGGGAGCAAAGGGAGGATGAGAGAAGCAAAAGACAGACTAAGGCATTGACTAAGGTCCTGGTCACAACAACAAACAGGCCAGAAATTAAGAAACAGAGAGACAGAAAGGGATACCTGGGCCCACACTAGAGGCCACCCCTGGCCTCAGATCAATGTGCCTACTCTAAAGAAAAAGGACACTGGGCCAAAGAGTGCCCTAGAAAGAGACAGCCACACCAGGCAGACATTCTGACTCTGGAGGATGACTAAGAAAGTCGGGGCTCAGATCCTCTCCCCGACCTCAGGGTAACTTTTGAAGTGGAGGGGACCCCAGTAAACTTTGAAGTAGATACAGGGGCAATATACTCAGCCCTTAAGGCCCCATTGGGCCCTCTATCAAATAAAAGGTCTCTAATTCCAGGGTCTAAATGCAGTAAATATCAGACTTTGACAACTAAGGGGACCATGTACCAGGGGAAAGGATAAATCCATCACTCCTTCCTAGTAATCCCAGAATGCCCGGCCCCATTGATGGGCAGAGATCTGCTCACCAAGCTCTGGGCCAAAATAACTTTTAACCCTGAAGGCCCCCAAGTGGAATTTCTAAATCCTTCAGTAAATACTCCTATAATCATGGCTCTAACTATGTCAGTAGCAAATGTTCATCAACTCACTCATCTTTGTTCAAAGAAACTGCATTCATTCCTGAAAGATCAAGAACAGAGTTTTCCACTAACCGACTCACAGTGAAAGAAAATAACTGAATGGGTAACAAAAGCCTGTCAGGTACATCAATTGGTTAATACTTACCCTTCCAAGCTTCCTGCAGGAAAGCACCTACGAGGAACCATACCAGGAAAACTCTGGGAAGTGGACTTTACTGAAATTAAGCCAGCAAGGTATGGACTTAAATATCTTCTAGTCTTTGAAGATACATTTTCAGGACGGATTGAAGCCTTCCCCACAAAAAAAAGAAAGAAAAAAGAAAAAAAAAAGAAACAGAGCAAATGGTTGTCAAGAAGATCCTGGAAGACATTTATTCTCCCCTTGACGACCAGTAGTCTTAACCCTCATCTGCCCCTTAAGCAGCGATGGCTGATCACAAATCCTACTGGAAAAGAAGTATGGTCTATCTCACATACAGCCCCCTTATGGACCTGGTGGCCATCTCTCCACCCAGACATTTGTCAGCTGGCTATAGCTCTTTCCTATTGAGATATCCCTGATGAAGAGGATCCCACTAAAATTCCATTAAATCCCTTCGGTACCATAGAAAATGGAAACAAACATTATGGATGTAGGGACACGTGAGCCAGATGCAGGTTGGCTAGCCTAGATTACTATGTTTGCCCGGCGGAGTATCAAAGCCACAAACAGTCACGGCTGTGCGGGGGGGGAGCAGACTTCTTCTGTAAGTCATGGGGCTGTGAGCATACAGGGACTGCCAGATGGAACCCAAACTCCTCATCAAATTCTGTAAACAGCATTGGCCATATTACCAATTAGATAACCAAAACCGATGGCCCCAAGAGGGGTCTCTATATCCTCAAATTCTGCGTGACCTTTTAAACTTCTGAAAGTGCTCAAAAGGGTAAAAGGAGATTCCCCTATGTGGAGGCCTTCTCCCTCCTTTGCTCACATCCTGAACTATGCTTCTCCAATAGATGCTTACCCTCAGCCTTCTGCTCCAGACTCTCTGCTGTCACTCCCACCTCAGCAACTTGATTTCTGCCCTCCAATATCTAGATCAAAAACCCAAATCTCCGCCAGTTCTCAGACCATTGCCCCCTTGCTGAGGTAGCAGGTACTGAGGTACCACTCCACTCACTCACTACTCTCTTCTCCTGTCAGTGCCCGCACTGGGTCCCTCCAGGTCCTCTTACCAGCTAATGCAAAGCTCAAACCCACTGAGGAGAACCCTCAGACCCTTATCCAAAATGTAATGAAAATGGCCTTTAATGTTGCTTTGTCATCACTGAAAACAGGTTACTAAAAATTTAAAGTCCCTCACAGGCTTTTTGGGATACTCACTCCCGTTTCCCCCTCTGTTCTATCTGTTCTACTGCTCAAATTTTTCTTGCTATTAAGATCCCAAAGCCCTCTCCCAATATTCTTTTACATCTCTCCTTCCTCATTCTCAGATCCACGGAAGTTGCTCTCATCCCTGCCTTCCAAGTCGTCCCCCTCTGTACCAGGTCCACAGAAAAGTCTTAATTAACATTCTCCAGAAGTCTTCACCATGGCTGATTTACGACTTTCATCAAAAGAGTCCCTATAAAAGAGATCACTGTAGATAAACTTCCTATTTTCGTGTTGCCCTGGTCTCCTTGGAAACTGGCTAAAAAAAACCAGCACTCCTAATCTAGACACACCCTTAATAGTTTTTCACAAATATGTGAAAAAAAGGCCTCTGGCCTTGAGCTGGGGCTTCACAGAGATGGCTACATTTCTAAGATAAAGAAGTTACAAACTGGGCTGCATGGAAACAGCTCGCAGGTTGAAAAAAAAGAAAGGGAAGAAAAAGCTCTCCCCCACATAGGTGTCCTTGAAAAGTTAACTTGCCCCAAACTGAGGAAAAAACAGAAACAAAAATTGCTTTTTGTGAACTTCTGCAGACTGTGAACTTCTGAGCCCCTTTCCTTACGTGTTGTGTACAAAATTCTGAAACTACCTAAACTTGGGTTTCAGGGGATTAATTGATTACAACAGAAGCAATGCCCCCTGAATCTGGTTGCAACCAAAAAAGACTGTTTTCCTGTCTCTGGTGCTATCTTAGGTGCCTTACCTTGTCCGTCCCTACAACAGTATAATTCTATATACTTAAACACTGTTTATGTTTTCATGAAATGGTTAACAGATGTGATTAATTGTGTAATGGTGCAGATGTTTCCCAGAGTGTTCTATCATGATGCAGGTTCATTTGAAGATCAAAGAGGGGGGCATAGAACACAGTTCCGCTGAAAACATATGTCCCTCACCTTAGCCATTCTATTACGAATAGTAGTTACTGCAGGGTAGGGCACGGGAACCATTGCTCTGGCCCATGGGACACAACAAATGACCCAAAGCAGCAATAGATCAAAAATTAAAGATATTAGAAACCTCCATCACAGCTTTGAACGAATCTTTAACCTCTCTCTCTGAAGTTGTTTTACAGAACAGTCGAGGGTTGGACCTCCTTTTCATGAGAGAAGGGGGCCTTTGTGCTTCATTGAGGGAAGAATGTTGTTTTTATGTCGACAATACTGGAGTTGTAAAAAAAATCTAGGAGTAAATTAAAAAGATGCCTTGAAGAGCGACAACGAGAGAGAGAGAGGCCCAAGAATGGTAGTTTGAGTCTTTTTTTACACAGTCCCCCTGGTTAACTACGTTTTTATCAACCCTAGCCAGTCCAATAATAATCCTCATATTATTGCTAACTATAAAACCCTGTTTTCTCAACCGTGTAATTTCTTTTCTCCATGCTCAAATTGGACAAATTAAACTTATGGTAATACCCCACTAGCAGACATAGAATGTGACACCCCACAATGATCACTTTTATGATTAAAAGTAGCCAGAAGAAGAAGTGGGGAATGAAAGGTTAATAAAATATGTACTTGTCACTTCCTGTTTTTCTGTATGTGTAACAAAACACTGTTGAAATCTTGAGAACTGTTTGCTAATCTTGTTCCCAGAATATGCTGTCCCCAATTACCAAACTGCAGAATGTACTCCCTCACCCAGTTGAATACAAACCATCCACTCTCCCTGACCCATCAATGAACTTCCATCCCTGCCCTCTGCAAGGAAAGTATATAAGCTCTGCTTAAGCTGTTGTCAGGTCTCTCTGCTCTATTCAAGTGAGCTCTGAGCCCCAGCATGCTGGACCCCCAATAAAACCT
Source organism: Callospermophilus lateralis (assembly GCF_048772815.1). NCBI lineage: Eukaryota > Metazoa > Chordata > Mammalia > Rodentia > Sciuridae > Callospermophilus > Callospermophilus lateralis. The sequence goes on from NW_027513016.1 coordinate 100,612, forward strand.
TTGCTGTTGCATGAGATAGTCTCTTGGTGGTCTCTTTCTCCGGCACTCGCCCAAACTTTACTTGGATGATTGAATGTAGAAGAGAACATCTATTCAAAAAGTTATAGTCAGTAGGATTAGGAAGATAGTTGGTAGGTTTAGGAAGAAAAGTGAGTATAGGATTTGGAACAAAAGTTCTTTGCCAATAGGGTTTTGGTTAGAGAGTCAATGTAAATATCAACACAAGTGAAGAGTCAGTCACAATGATGAACAGGGGAAAATATGTAGAAAAGCAGATATCAATAGAGACATTAGGAAATCAGGAAAAGAATAAAGTGAGTTATGGGATTAGATATTTTCTACAGGGTTGAGGTTGAATGTATGAGCTTAGGAAGAAACAAAGATGAAGTCAACAATAGGATTGACATTTGAGAGCATTAGCATAGCCCAAGACAGTGTCCAAAATAAGCTCCGTTGCCCTCATTTGCCTAAATTCCCGGTGGCCTGTACATCCTTCCTGTGTACCAGGAGTGATCAAATAGGCCTGACCTTAATATTGCTCTGCTTCACCAATTTGAGGCCTACCTAGTGTCGGGTACACATTCTTTATGTAAATTGGAGAGATGAGAAAACCCAAGCACCTATTGGAAAGCTTCTGAATTAATTTGAAGAAATCATTTGACCCAAATGATCCCTATTCTCACTTGATGGAATTCAGAAACCTTACAGAGGAAGGCAAAAGACTTCATCCACAATGACTGCTCTTTTTTGCCATTTTGGATTTGGATGCACACATGGGATCTTTCTTTAGATCCATCAGGTGCTGAGTATCTAAGTCAAAGAATCACACTGGGCCAAAAGGCTGATTCAGACACACCTCTTTCCAAATCAATTAAGAAAAGAGCCAAAGGTGAATCCTATTAATTTCCATTTGAAAAATCTTTTCTTCAGGATTCAAAAAGCTGTGGCCTGAGACAAAAACCTTCCTGACTCTCAGGGCAACAGAACAATAGGTAAGCAAATGGTCCAAAGCAGGGATTCTCCACTGAGACTTTACTGGTCACACTGATATCTGAGTTTTCTGAGATGCTCGCCATTCCCTTCAGCTATCCAGTACATGGCCATGTCACCGAGCTTGGAGGTAGTACATATCTTGGACACAAAACCATGAGCCTATTCTGGAAAGTGGCCATAATTCAGGAAGAAAACAGCAACTTAGGAAGGTAGCAGGTATTGCCCATCAATAAGGCAAGCCATAGTCAATTCATAAATTGGGCTGGATGAATGCTGGGAAGCTTTCTACGAGACAGGACACATCAATTAATGCATTCTCTTTTCTAATGTGTACAAGTACAAACACAGTGGGATACACAGACATAGAAACACTTGCGCTGTCAAACGACTTACTAGAAACTGTTCACTCCAAATCAAACAAACCGCCTTTCCTACCTATTCTCAGAACATGAGACAAAACCACAAACCCACACCCACACCCACAATGGCACCTCCTTCCCTCAAATAGGTCTGTGACTGTCCGGTGTGTGCTCTGACTGATGGGTCATACTATGATCCCCCAAAATGGCCTGTCCTGTCTCAGATCTGGTCTTCTTGGCCAACTCTGTGAAGTTGTCAGGAGCCAGGATTGAGCCACTACCTGCTTTCTCAGGAAGAGCCCCTCTTCCGAGCTTTCCTGGCATTTGGCCATCCTCACATCAGTAGGTACCAAGAAAGACTGACTCTGTCCTTGGTTAATCCAAAAAAGTGAGACCACTGGGACTAGGACTGGGACTGGCTCTGGGTGCCTGGCTTTCTGTATCCCAAGTTCAGAGAGTTCCATCACCAAGGAAGTGAGATGAGATCACTTTCTTCAGGAACTGAATGAGATCACTGCCTTAGCAACCACTTTATCATAACAATTGCTTCCAACGGTACCATGAGATGGAGGCTGCCCCTACTTCCTGTCACACTTTCACATGGTAGAATGGTATAGCACCTGTAGGCAAATGGTAACAGCTCTCCACACAGGCATGGTTTTGTCCATCTTCTCTACATTAAGGAGAGATTGGCTGATTCTGATGCAACCCTTCATCCTGACCAGGTTGTTTGCCATGGAAGATGATTTTTGCTCTCTCAGGTCTTTCATAGCTGCCTATATCTTCTCCAGGGATCATTTCTGCATGGAGCTTTGAGGTTCTCAGCAGATGGAAGATCCACTACATTTCTGTATTGTAAGACCAACACTGTCCCTGCTCTTCTGTAAAATGAGATTGAGGGAACAGTGTATGGTTAGGGTGAATAACATTTTCCATTTGGCTTAGGAATCATTCTGCTGGATGATTAATGGTATTGGGAACATGCGATATTTATAAGAATATAGAGGTGAAATACATGTATGAAAAAATAAATCTAAGTAAGATTTGAAGCTCAGAAAATCATTGGGCCCTTGATTGGGATACTTACCATTGAATTATGTTCTCACAGATGTCTCAGATAAATCGATATACAATGGCATAAGACCTTGTACGTTGGATGATTGAATGTAGAAGAGAATATCCAGTCAAAAAGGGATAGTCAGTAGGATTAGGAAGATAGTCAGTAGGTTTAGGAAGAAGAGTGAGTATAGGATTTGGAAAAAAAGTTCTTCAGCAATAAGTTATCAATTAGAGTGTGAAAGCAAATGTCAGCACATGTGAAGGTTCAGTCACAGTGGTGAACTGTGGAAAATATGTAAGAAAGCACATGGCAATAGAGACATTATGAAATCAGGCAATGTATAAAGTGAGGGATAGGATTAAACATTTTCAATCGGGTTGAGTTTGAATATATAATCTTAAGAGGAAACAAATATGTAGTCACCAATAGGATTGACATTTGAGAGCATTAGGCAACTTGGAAATGGATGATTTTAGTAATCCATATTTTCTTTCCATTTAGGCTTTGGTACAATCATAAGTGTGATCTTTGCATTTTGTGTCCAGAATATTTCTGTGATAAAATGTATATGTAGATCAGGTGACATGCGTATTTCTTCCACCATTTCTGGGAGCAATATTTTGAAGACATATAAATTAGTATTGGGGGTACAAAGAGGTGTACACTGTGTCTATGAATATAAAGAAAAAGCATGCATAGACCATACGGTGAATAAATAATATAACTGGTTTTACTCTAAATAATGGATTGAATTGATATCTGAAAATATATAAGAAATCTGATATTGGTATACAATCATTCATTCCAACCAGTTATACATCTATTGGAAATATCAGAGTTATAATTTATCATGAAGGGGATGTGAGTTTTGCTTCAAAAGTGATTATGGAAATCGAAAATAATGTGTTTTGAAAGAGGTCTCAGGAAGAGACCAGTCAAGAAAGATGGAAGAATACATGTGTCCTGAAGCAGGAAGTGATTGAAAGTGAAACAAATTCGTATAAATTTGCGAACTTGTGGATAAAATATATATCCTATGATGTGCATAAACTTAAGAAATAGTAATGTACCAGTTTTGAATAAAAATGAACGTAAAAATACAAATCATGTACCATAGGAATCTACATGCATTGATGTTAAACTGGGACAGTAACTCTAGAAATATTAGGATATGTATGTACCATTCACTGAAGTTAGTTTTCAGTACTAGAAAACAAATATATATTTCAGGTGGATGAATATTTCTGAGAATAATATTGTGAAAAGTTGATTATAAATCCACATACGTGAACATGAATGAATTTAGGGAGTGTATATAAGACACATATATTTCATATTTTAAAAATCTGGAGATTGTATATATATATATATATATATATATATATATATATATATATATATATATATATATATAACAAAACACACACACAGACATTCAAAAGTAGCAATAGATATGCCAATCGTAATTGATCGAGATATATATATCATCCACAGATCCAAAAATATTCAATTTACTGAACATGGATTTATGTATAATGTTGTTCAACTAGGAAGCTCACCCATTGGTTGAATTTTTAGTTCCAGCAGTGTTTAGGATAGTGATCTCTTCTCACAATTTGTGTCTGCCAAGTCAGCCACCTCACAAGAATGTACATGTGATACAAGTTAGGATTCTATATGTGCATATCAAAACACATATGCTGAATAGGTTACAGAGAAAGGGAGACAGGAATTCACATATTTGTTAACTTTAAAACACATGGAGAGATATCCAAAATGGCGGCGGGTATGGAGAGATCAAGTCTCTGACCTCTTCAGCTGCGCTGGAATAGGGAGTCATAAACTGTGTAAATACTGTTTGCTCAGGATCACTAGGCAATGATGCACTGACATGAATCTGGGGTGAACAGTCTGGGCCACGCAGAACACACACCGAGCCCGGATCGGTTGCATTCAACCTCTGGTTTGCCTGCGTTTCGTGACTCAGCACTAACGATCCAGCTGAAATAACTGGTCTACCCTTCTGAACTTACAGAGGTAGAAGCCAACCTAGCCTTCATAGGCAGTGGCCAAAGGATTGAAACGGGGCATGGGAGAGACAGTCAGGATCCACCAGTTGCATCGGTCACCCGGCAAAGGGAACGAATGATCACCATTTGCATGGGATACCACCATGGCATAGAACTGACGTCAAGGATGGAGGAGATAACTTCATTGAAACCAGCGCGACAGGTTTGTAATTCCCTAGCCATCTCTCTCCACACAGCAGGGAATCCTTAAGGGCCCCTCCCAGCTCTCCCGTAAGGGTCCCTCTCAGCTCTACCATGAGCGCGATAGCCAGACCGAGAAAATCAGGAGTGGCGCGGGACTTGTGGCACAGAACTCCAGGCTACTGCTCCCACCAGTGCTGACAACTGAGGTCTCTTGCACCAGCTACTGGGGCGTGGCTCCCGGAGGGCAAACAAATTCGCTTGGGGATCTCAGCCCCAAGCTCTACAAACTTAGGGTCTGAGGGAAGCAAACCGGGAGAGTGTGCCCAGGTATTCATAAAAACAGGTCTCCCAGGAGCAGCAGACCTGGCGTGTTGCCAGTATTGTGGTGAGCGTCACAGGTGAGCAGGGCATGGCTTGAGGAAACACAAGAGAAGGCCCTAGGGTGTCAGGATTGGACACCCGCCCAGTCTGGAAGGAAGAGCAGCTGCATAGTGATTGGTTCCCACCTACTGAGAGGAGAACCTCGGCCCAGTGGGCACAGCACCACTTATTGGAAGAGAAGTTAATCAAACTCTATGACTGCATTTATTATTATCATTATTTATTTATTTTTTAAATTTGGGGTTTTTTTGTTTTTTTTTTCTTTTTCTTTCATTTTCATTCTTGTTGTTGTTGTTTTTCTTTAACTTTTTTAATGTTTTTAAGTTTTTAAATTTCTTTATTTTATTATTAATTATTATTATTATTATTAAATTGTAATTTTCATTTTTTTATTATCATTATTATTTTTTTAATTTTTCTTTCATTCTTTATTTTCTGTTTTTTTCTTTTGTCTTTTCATTTCTTTTCAATTTTCTTTTTCCCCCTTCCTTGAATTCTACCTGCCTACTCTCATTCTCTTATTGACTTCTTCCCTTCCCTTCTAATATCTTTCCTCCCAAGCATGAAATAAATTTATAAGACTAATCAGTAACTCAGCACTCAAACAGAACAAGAAGTAACATGAGCAGCATAAGAAAGCAAGAAAGAAAAAGAGTACAAACAATGAAGGACAGCCTAAATACTCAGGAGGACCTAGAGTCATCAGAAAAATGATCATATAAAGAACTCAAGGAATACCTTAGACAGATGGAATGGAACCTTAAAGAAGATATGAGACAGCAAATCCAAACAGTGAAAGAACACATTGAAAATGAATTACATGAACAGATTAAAAAAAAGAAGTTAAGCATCTTTATACGGAGATAGAGATAATAAAAAAAATCATACAATAATTCTAGAAATGAAGGAAATGATAAACCAAATTAAAAACTCAATTGAGAGAATTACTAAAAGAGTGGAGCAAGTAGAAGACAGAATGTCACATAATGAAGACAAAATATATCATCTTGAAAAGAGTCTAGCCAACTCAGAAAGGCTGGTAAAAAATCACGAGAAAATCATCCACGAGATATGGGATAACATATAAAAACCAAATTAATGAGTCATCTGGATAGAGGAAGGTCCAGAGATTCAAACAACGGGAATGAGTAACCTACTGAATGAAATAATTACAGAAAACTTTCCAGAAATAAAAAAAGAAACGGATATACAAATTGTAGATTCATAGAGGACACTGAGCACAAAAAATCACAGTAGACCAACACCAAGACATTTGTTATAAACATATCTAATATACAGAACAAAGAGAAAATATTAAAAGCTACAAGAAAAAGGAGGCAGACTACATTCAGGGGTAAATCAATAAGGTTAACAAAGGATGTTTCATCACAGTTGATGAAAGCGAGAAGATCTTGGAACAACGTATTTTAAACACTGAAAGACAATGGATGCCAACCAAGAATTCTGGATCCAGCAAAATTAACCTTCAGGTACGAAAATGAAATAAAAATCTTTCATGATTAACAAAAGCTAAAAGAATTTGCAGCCAGAAAACCAGCATTGCAAAGCATCTTGAGAAAAACACTACATGAGGAAGAAATGAAAAACAACAACCAAAACCATCAGTGGGAAGTGACTGGATAATGACAGAGTGCAGGGGGAAAGCTAATCATGGAGAAACAAAGTAAATTAAAAACAAAGATAAATAATTAAACATGGCTGGAAGTACAAACCATACATCAATAGTAGCTCTAAACGTTTATGGCTTAAAATCTCCAATAAAGCAACATAGGCTGGTAACTTGGATTAATAAAACAAATCCAACAATATGTTGCCTCCAGGAGACACATCTGAATGGAAAAGACATACACAGGCTGAAGGTGAAAAGTTGGGAAAATTTATACCATGCACACGGTCCTCGTAAGCAAGCAGGGGTGGCCATCCTCATATAGAATAAAATCGAAGTCAAGACTAAGTTAATCAAAAGGGATAAGAAGGACATTATATACTGTTAAAAGAAACCATTCACCAACAAGACATAACAATTATCAATATTTATGCACCAAATAATGGTGTTGCAATGTTCATAAAACAAATTCTTCTCAAGTTCAAGAATCAAATAGACCACAACCTAATAATTATGGGTGACTTCAACACACCTATCTCACCATTAGACAGATCCTCCAAACAAAAGTTGAATAAAGAAAATATAGAACTCAATATCACAATCAATATCCTAGACTTAACTGACATATATAGAATATATCAACCATCATCAAGTGGATATACTTTTTTTTCAGCAGCACATGGATCCCTCTCAAAAATAGAGCATATATTATGCAATAGGGCAACACTCAGTAAATATAAAGAGGTGGAGATAATACCATGCATTTTATCTGATCATAATGGAATGAAACTGTAAATCTATGATAAAAGAAGGAAGGAAAAATCCTACATCACTAGGAAAATAAACAATATGTTACTGAATAATCCATGGGTTACAGAAGACATAAAGGAGGGAATCAAAAAATTCTTAGAGATAAATGAAAATACAGACACAACATATCGGAATCTATGGGACACAATGAAAGCAATTTTAAGAGGGAAATTCATCACCTGGAGGTCATTCATCAAAAAAAGCAAAAACCAACAAATAAATGAGCTCACACTTCATCTAAAAGCCCTAGAAAAGGAAGAGCAAAACAACAGCAAATGTAGCAGAAGGCAAGAAATAATTAAAATCAGAGTGGAAACCAATGAAATTGAAACAAAAGAAACTATTGAAAAAACTAACAAAAATAAAAGTTGGTTCTTCGAAAAAATAAATAAGATCAACAGACTCTTAGCCATGCTAATGAAGAGAAGAAGAGAGAGAACTCAAATTACAAACATACAGGATGAAAAAGGCAATATCACAACAGATGCTACAGAAATACAGAAGACAATTAGAAATTATTTTGAAAACCTATATTCCAATAAAATAGAAAATATGAAGACATCGGTAAATTTCTTAAGTTACATGATTTGCCCAGACTGAGTCAGGAGGATACACACAATTTAAACATACCAATATCAATGGATGATTTAGAGGAAGCAATCAAAAGACTACCAACCAAGAAAAGGCCAGGACCAGATGGGTATACAGCGGAATTTTACAAAATCTTTAAAGAAGAATTAATACCAATACTTTTCAAGTTATTTCGAGAAACAGATAAAGAGGGAGCTCTGCCAAATTCATTCTATGAGGCCAACATCACCCTTATTCTGAAACAAGACAAAGACACCTCAAAGAAAGAAAAGTACAGACCAATATCTCTGATGAAGCTAGATGCAAGAATCCTCAGTAAAATTCTGGAGAATCGTATTGAAAGGCACATAAAAAATAATTGTGCACCACGATCAAGTAGGATTCATCCCTGGGATGCAAGGATGTTTTAATATATGGAAAACAATAAATATTATTCACCACATCAATTGACTTAAAGATAAGAACCATATGATCATCTTGATAGATGCAGAAAGAGCAGTTGACAAAGTACAGCATCCCTTTATGTTCAAAACATTAGAAAAACTAGGGATAACAGGAACTTACCTCGACATTGTAAAAGCTATCTATGCTAAGCCTCAGGCTTGGATCATTCTGAATGGAGAAAAATTGAAGGCATTCACTCTAAAATCTGGAACAAGACAAGGATGCCCTCTATCCACACTTCAATTCAATATAGTTCTCAAAACACTGGCCAGAGAAATTAGATGAAAGAAATCAAAGCCATAAAAATAGGAAAAGAAGAACGTAAATTATCACTATGTGCTGGTGACATGATTCTATAGAATCATAGAAGACCCAAAAGGGTCTACAAAAAAAAACTACTAGAACTAATAAATGAATTCAGCAAAGTAGCAGGATCTAAAATCAACACGCATAAATCGAAGGCCTTTCTGTATATCAGCAACAAATCTTCTGAAACGGAAATGAGGAAAAGCAGTTCATTCAAAACATCCTCAAAAAAATTAAATACATGGGAATCAACCTAACAAAAGATGTGAAAGATTTATACAATAAATCAATAGAACCCTAAAAAAAGAAGTAGAAGAAGATATTAGAAGATGGAAAAATATACCCTGTTCATGGATAGGCAGAACTAACATCATCAAAATGGCGATATTACCAAAAGTTATCTATAGGTTTAATGCAATGCCAATCAAAATCCCAATGGCATTTCTTGTAGAAATAGAGAAAGCAATCATGAAATTCATATGGAAAAATATAAGATGCAGAAATACAAAAGCAATTCTAAGCAGGAAGTGTGAATCAGGCGGTATAGTGATACCAGATTTCAAACTATATTACAGAGCAATAGTAACAAAAACAGCATGGTACTGGTACGAAAACAGGCGGGTAGACCAGTGGTACGGTATACAGGACACAAGAGACTAATCCACAAAGCTACAACTATGTTATATTTGATAAAGGAGCTAAAAGCATGCAATGGAGGAAGGATAGCATCTTCAACAAATGGTGTTGGGTAAACTGAAAATCCATATGCAACAAAATGGAACTTAATCCCCTCCTCTCGCCATGCACAAGAGAGTTAACTCAAAGTGGATCATGGAGCTAGATATCAAATCAGAGACTCTGCATGTGTTAGAAGAAAAAGTTGGCTCTGGTCTACATATTGTGGGGTCGGGCTCCAAATTCCTTAATAGGACACCCATAGCACAAGAGTTAATAACAAGAATCAACAAATGGGACTTACTTAAATTAAAAAGTTTTTTCTCAGCAAAAGAAACAATAAGAGAGGTAAATAGGAAGCCTACATCATGGGAACAATTTTTTACTCATCACACTTCAGATAGAGCCCTAATATCCAGAGTATACAAAAAACTCAAACAATTAGACAATAAGATAACAAATAACCCAATCAACAAATGGGCCAAGGACCTGAAAAGACACTTCTCAAAGGAGGACATACAATCAATCAATAAGTACATGAAAAAATGCTCACCATCTCTAGCAGTCAGAGAAATGCAAATCAAAACCACCCTAAGATACCATCTCACTCCAGTAAGATTGACAGCCTTTAGGAAGTCAAACAACAACAAGTGCTGCTGAGGATGTGGGGAAAAGGGTACTCTTGTAAATTGCTGGTGGGACTGCAAACTGGTGCGGCCAATTTGGAAAGCAGTATGGAGAATCCTGGGAAACCTGGGAATGGAACCACCATTTGACCAAGCTATTGCCCTTCTCGGACTATTCCCTGAATCTTAAAAGAGCGTATTACAGTGATACTGCCACATCGATGTTCATTGCAGCACAATTCACAATTGCTAGACTGTGGAACCAACCCAGATGCCCTACAATAGATGAATGGATTAAAAAAAGTGGCATTTATACACCATGGAGTAATATGCAGCACTAAAAAATGACAAAAAAATGGAATTTGCAGGGAAATGGATGGCACTAGAGCAGATAATGCTTAGTGAAGCTAGCCAATCGTAGAAAACAAATACCAAATGTCTTATTTGATATAATGAGAGCAACTAAGAACAGAGCAGGGAGGAAAAGCAGGAAGAAAAGATTAACATTAAACAGAGACGTGAGTTGGGGGGGGGAGGTAGAGAAAAGGTAAATTTCATGGTAATGGAGGGAGACCCTCATTGTTACACAAAATTACATATAAGAGGTTGTGAGGGGAATTGGAAAATAAACAAAGAGAGAAATGAATTACAGTAGATTCGGTAGAGAGAGAAGATGGGAGTGGAGGGGAGCAGGGATAGTAGAGGATAGGAAAGGTACCAGAATACAAGTTACTAATAGGGCATTATGTAAAATGTGGATGTGTAACCAATGTGATTCTGCAATCCATATTTGGGGTAAAAATGGGAGTTCATAACCCACTTGAATCTAATGTATAAAATACGATATGTCAAGAGCTTTGTTATGTTTTGAACAACCAACTAATAAAATAAAATAAAATAATCGAAAGAAAAACACATGGGGAACTATTTCAACACAAAATTGACTAGATGTATAACTCCTACCTTATATAATGCAAAATGCAAGTCCAACTATACACCATGCCTCCTCTGAAATGCTTGTAATTCTATTCTGTTTGGGTTGTTTTTCTCCATTTTATTAGGATTAGTAGTCAGAGTCTAGTAGATTAGTTGTCAGTGTCCGGTATTCAGTATTTCGAATGGAAAATTGGAAAATGGACCAAATGTGTATGCAAATATATGCTGCACAAAAATTTTCCCACTCTCATCCAGAACAATGCCTTGACATTACCCTCGTCCCAAGTAATACATCATTAAAAGTCAAGAGTTAGAAAATCTGGGAATAAATATCTGGAATGGAATATGCTCAAAAGTTTACAACCTGGGAGGTGGTAGAGTAGTTTCCAAAAGTAAGGGACAGGGTAAACACTCCACAAACATGGAGCTGTGCTGGCATAAAGACTTCTTGAGAAACTGCCTCTGAGTTTGAGCACTTGAAATATATGTTGTTGTCAGGAGCTTTACCTTCCTTGTAGTGAGACCATTACAGCTGGGTCTGCATCTATGTTACCTGGAGGACATGGTTTAATATTTTCCAATGAACATGCTGTAGCAGTGCTGAATTCAATCCTAGTCGGTAAACTGGGGCCACTGGGGGCTAAGTGTCTCCCCTTGTGGACTGTGAAGTCATTGGTCATCCTCCACATTTTGTGGTGTTTATTGCTGCTGCACTGGGTGTTTAGTATTTGCTTCACGAAATACAAGGAGTTCAACTGAAAAACAGTGCTGAAGGGAGTTCTGTCATATGTGGTGGGTCAGGGTCTGTAGGAGAATGCACCAACCGAGGTTCTATCCCTCATAGCTTGCCCCTTGACCATAGCAACCTGATTCTGAACATTCCCCTGAAACCTCTCCATATAACAAGGTCCCTTTACTTGTAAGGGTCTGTTGGCTGCACCATGTCAGCCACAAGCCATTTGGAAGCCAATGGCAGATCCACATGGCCCCACCACAGATATTCCATCACACACCTGCCCACCACGGCTATAAGCCCACTAGTCAGCAGACTCCAACTTACTGGCATCTCTGTTCTACACCATTTTCTTGAAACCCAGTCAATCAAGGCACTGTCTGGTATACTCATAATCATCAACAGGATATCCAAAGGTCCTCCAGTGCCACCTGTTCATGAAAATTTAAAAAAAAAATTCATGGTATTTATCGAGCCATTTTTCAAGCATGAAGTTGGAGGCAATGTGGGTTTCAATTCATTCAGGAACAATTAAATGTTGAGGATGCTCATTTCCATAAAAGCTTCGGAGAACTCTCAGAGGCAAGTCTTCCCAAAGAGTAGCCAAAAGGTCACATGAAGCAAGGTGCATTGAGGTCTACAACGTGAGGTCCATGTGTGTTTTGACTCTCAACTATGGCTGCCAAGTCGTTCAGAATAACATCATGTGATATCTTGGCTGAGATTCCCAGTGCTCTGCGGAAAGCAACCCTGGGCCTAGATCTCAGTTTCCAAGGGCAAATCTCATGCGTGGCCTCCTAAAATTCCAACACAATTCATGGAAATACTTCGATGACGTCAGTTCCAGAATGCAGTCTCTTAGGGTAATCACACCAGAGTTCAAGCCAAGGTGGACCCAGTCGTCTCTTCCAACCGCCACACAAATGACCACGATTCAAACCAAAACAATCCCACATGACCTCATCTTCTTCCATTTAGACACTCATCATAACTTCTGGCTGGAGGTTTCCATGAGGTGTTCACCCCAAGACAGTGTCCAAAAAATCTCCCTTGCATCTCATTTGCCTAAAGTCAGGGTTGCCTGTACACCCTTCCTGTGAACCAGGAATGATCAAAAAGGCCTGCCATTAATACTGCTCTGCTTCTCAAATTTGAGGCCTACTGACTGTGGGTTTTAGATTCTTTATGTGAATTGGAGTCATGAGAAAATCTAAGCACCTATGGGCTAGCCTCTGCAGGGTTTGAGGAACTTATTTGACCCAAAGTATCCCTATTCTCACTTGATGGAGGTCAAGAAAGTTACAGAGCAAGGTGAGAGACTTCATCCACAAGGACTGCTCTTTGGCCATTTTGGTTTTGCATGTACACATGGAATCTTTCTTTAGATCCATCAGGTGCTGAGACTCTAAGCCACCACCTCACACAGGCTCAAGAGTCTGAATAAGACACATTCTTTTCAAAGAAATTAAGCAAAGAGCCACAGGTAATGCCCATTTATTTCCATTGCAAAACTCTTCTTTTCAGGGTTCAAAAAGGTGTGGCCTGAGGCAAAGGCCTTCCTGAAATTCAGGGCAACAGAACAATAGGTAAGCATAAGGCCCAAAGCAGTGTTTCTCCACTGAGACTTTCCTGGTCCCAGTGATTTCTGAGTTTTCTGAGATGCTCGCAATTCCCTTCAGCTATCCAGTACATGGCCATGTCAAAGAACTTGGAGGTGGTACATAACTTGGACAAAAAACCATGAGCCTATTCTGGAGAGTCTCCAGAATTCAGGAAGAAAACAGGAACTTAGGAAGATATCAGGTGTAGCCCATCGATCAGGCAAGCCGCAGTCCATTCATAAATTGGGCAAAATGAATGCTGTGAAGCTTTCTACTAGAAAGGACACATCCATTTATGCATTCTCTTTTCTAATGTCTACAACTATGGACACAGTGGGATACACAGACACAGAAACACTCGCCTTGTCAAGGGACTTTCTAGAAAATGTTCACTAAATCCAAACAAACCACTTTTCCTACCTAATTTCAGAACAAGGGAAAATCACAAACCTACAACCACACCCACAGAGGCACCTCCTTACCCCAAGTAATTCTGAGACTATCTGGAGTGTCCTCTGACTGGTGGGCCATATTATGTTCCCTCAAAATGGCATGTCCTGTCTCAGATCTCCTCTTCTTATCCAACTCTGTGAAGTTGTCAAGAGCAAGCTGTGAGCAACTACCTTTTTTCCCAGGAAAGGCCGGTCTTCAGAACTCTCTTGGCATTTGGCCTTCCTCACATCAGTAGGTACCAAGAAAGACTGATTCTGTCCTTGGTACATCCAAACAAGTGAGAACACTGGGACTGGGACTGGGACTGGCTCTGTGTGCCTGGCTTCCTGGATCCCAAGTTCAGAGAGTTCCATCAACAAGGAAGTGAGATGAGGTCACTTCCTTCAGGAACTGAATGAGGTCACTGCCTTGGCAACCACTTTGTCCTAACAGTTGCTTCCAAGGGTCCCTTCAGATGCAGGCTGCTCCTACTACCTGTGACAGTTTCACAAGTTAGAATAGTATATCAACCATAGGCACCAGGAAACAACTCTCCACACAGGCCTGGTTTGGTCCATCTTCTCTACATTAAGAAGAGAGAGGCTGATTCAGACACAACCCTTCATCCTGACCAGGTTGTTTGCCATGGAAGATAACTTCTGCTCTCTCAGGTCCTTCATAGGTGCCTACATCTTCTCCAGGGATCATTTCTGCATAGACCTTTGAATTTCTCAGGAGGTGAAAGATCCCCTATATTCCTGTATTGTAAGACCAACTCTGTGCCTGCTCTTCTGTAAAGTTAGATTGAGGGTAGATGGTATGGTTAGGATTAATAACATGTTTGATTTGTATTAGGAATCATTCTGCTGGATGAATAATGGTGTTGGGAACCTGAGATATTTTTAAGAATATAGAGGTGAAATATTGTAATGGTCAGGCGAGTATAGGAGGAAGAGATGACCAAGAGACTGTCTCATGCAACTACAAAGGGTTCATTGTGGGTCCAGCATGCTGGGGCTCAGAGCTCAGTTGAATAGAGCAGAGAGCCCTGAGAACAGCTTAAGCAGAGCTTATGTACTTTTCTTGGAGAAGGCAGGGATGGAAGTTTATTGATGGGTCAGGGCGAGTAGGCCGTTTGCTTTCAACTGCGTGACTGAGCACATTCTGCAGTTTGGCAGTTGGGGACAGCACATTCTGGGAACAAGATTAGCAAACAGTTCTCAAGATTTCAACAGTGTTTTGTTAAGTGTACAGAAAAACAGGAAGTGACAAGTACCTATTTCATTAACCTTTCATTCCCCACTTCTTCTTCTGGTTACTTTTAATCATAAAAGTCATCACTGATGGGTGTTACATTTTATGTCTTCTAGTGTGGTATATTGTTGTCTGATTACCATAAGTTTAACTTGTCCAATTTGAGCTTGGAGAAAGGAAACTCCATGGTTTAGCCAACAGGGTCCTACAGTTCGCAATAATATGAGGATTATTAATGGACCAGCCAGGGCTGATGAAAGCATAGTTAACCAGACGGACTGTGTGAACCAAGACTCAAACCACCCTTTTTGGGCCTCTCTTTCTCGTTGACGCTCTTCAATGCGTTTTCTTTATTTACTCATAGATTCTTTTCAACTCCAGTGTGGCCGGCACAAAAACAACATTCTTCCCTCAATGCACTACAAATTCCCCCTTCTCTCATGAAGAGGAGGTTTTATCGCTCGCCTGTTCTGTAAAACAGATTCATAGACAGAGGTTAAACATTCCTGTAAAGCTGTGATGGAGGTTTTATTATCTTTAAGTTTTGGTCTATTGCTGCTTCTAATTAGGGCATTGGTTGTGTCCTTTGGACTAGGGCATTGATTCCTGTGCCCACTCATGCAGCAACTCCTATTCCTAATAGGATGGCTAAAGTGAGAGATACAGGTTCCCAGCGGAACTGAGTTGCATGTCCTCCTATTTGATCTTTAAATGGACCTGCGTCATCATAGAGCACTCTGGGAAACATCTGCACCATTACATAATTAATCACATCTGTTGACTATTTCATGAAAACATAAACAATGTTTAAGTATATAGAATCTTTCTGTTATAGGGACGGACGAGGCAAAGCACCTAAGATAGCACTGAAGACAGGGAAAAAGTCCTATTTGGTTGCAAACGGATTTAGAGGGCATTGCTTCTGTTGTAATCAATTAATCCCCTGAACCCCAAGTTTAGGTAGTTTCATAATTTGTACCCAACATGTAAGGGAAGGGGCTCAGAAGTTCAAAGTCGGCAGAAGTTCACAAAAAGCTGTTTTTCTATCTTTTATTTTATCCTCTGTTCTGGGCAAGTTAACTTTTCAAGGACACCTGAAAGGGGGAGAGATTTTTTCTCTTTTTTTTTCACCCTGCCAGCTGTTACCATGGAGCCTAGTTGGTAACTTCTTTATCTTAGAAATGTAGCCATCTCTGTGAAGCCCCCACTCAAGGCCAGAGGCCTTGTTCACATATTTTGTGAAAAACTAGTATCGGTGTGTCTAGCTCAGGAGTGCTGATTTTTTTTCGCCAGTTGCCAAGTAGACCAGGGCAACATGAAAAGAAGAAGTTTATCTACAGTGAACTCTTTTAAAGGAACTCTTTTGCTGAAAGTCCTAAAGTCAGCCATGGTGAAGACTTCTGGAGAAGGTCATTTAAGACTTTTCTGTGGGCCTGGTAGAGAGGGGGAAGACGTGGAAGGCAAGGCTGAGAGCACTTTCATGGTTCTGAGAATGAGGAAGTAGAAATGTAAAAGAATATTGGAAAAGGGGTTTGGGATTTTCCTAGCAACAAAAACTTGAGCAGTAGAACAGGTAGAGCAGAGGGGACGACGGGAGTGAGTATCCCAAAAAGCATGTGAGGTATTTTAAATTCTTAGTCACCTGTTTACAGTGATGACAAAGCAACTTTAAAGGCCATTTTAATTACATCCTGGATAGGGGTCTGAGGGATCTCCTCAGCTGGTTTGAGCTTTGGGTTAGCTGGTAAGGGGACCTTATGGGACGCAGTGCGGGCACTGACAGGAGAAGAGAGGAGTGAGTGTGTGGAGGGGTACCTCAGTACCGGATACCTCAGCAAGGGGGCAATTGTCTGAGAACCGGCAGAGGTTTTGATTTTTGATCAAGTAATTGGAGGGGAGAAATCAGGTTGCTGAGGTGGGAGTGCCAGCAGAGAGTCTGGAGCAGAAGGCTGAGTTTGAGGAACTATTGGAGAAGTATAGTTCAGGATGTGAGCAAAGGAGGGAAAAAACCTCCACATAGGGGAATCTCCTTTAACCATTTTGAGCACTTGCAGAAGTTAAAAAGGTCATGCAGAATGTGAGGATCTGGAGACCCCTCTGGGGGTCACAGGTTTTGGTTGTCTAATTGGTAATATGGCCAATTCTGTGTATTGAATTTGATGAGCAGTTTGGGTTCCACCAGGCAGTCCCTGTATGCTAACATCCCCATGACTTACAGAAGAAGTCGGCTTTCCCCCCACACAGCCGTGGCTGTTTGTGGCTTTGATAGTCTTCCAGGCAAACATAGTAATCTAGGCTAGCCAACCTGCATCTGGCTCACGTGTCCCTACATCCATAATATTTGTTTTCATTATCTATGATACGAAAGGGATTTAATGAAATTTTAGTGGGATCTGCTTTATCAGGGATATCCCAATAGGAAAAACCTATAGGCAGCTGACAAATGTTGAGATGACCAACAGGTCCCTATGTGGGCTGTAAGCGAGATAGACCATTCTTCTGGTCTATGAGGATTTGTGATCAGCCATTGCTGCTGAATTCGCTGATGAGGGTTAGGACTAGTGGTGGCCAAGGGGAGAGTCTATAGCCTTATACACATGCCAAATACACAATTTGAAAGGGTTACCAGTCATTTCCAGTTTCCAGCCAGAGTCTGGACAGGGCGCAGGCTTGAGATGGAAGGCATGGATACAGGAAAGGATTCCGTCTACATTTACTGCTGTAGGTGTTATAAGTAGCACGTGGTATTTCCTTTCCAGCGGGGTTCCAGGGATGACACCTGATGTCATCTTATGTAGATGAAGTCTCTTACTTGATATCGATGTGGAGTCTCCTTGTCCCCAGGTTGGTAGGCCGTGGCCAGCTGTTTTAACAGGTATCGCTGAGTTCTTTCAAGAGCTTTAAGTTTGTCAAGCAAGGGGGTGTGGAAGGGATCCTTAGGTCTTAGAGTTGGGGTTAGGTCCCTTACTGGAGGAGGGGCAACAAAGAGAATTTCACAGGGGGAGAGGTTACACAAAGAAACAGAGGGAGTATTTTTTAGATGATACAGTGCATAAGGCAGGAGTATAGTCCAATCTTTTAGCTGGTTTCTAAGCTTAATTTCATTAAGGTCTCTTTAATGGTTCTATTTATTTTTTCTACCTGTCCTGAGTTCTGGGATCTATAAGCATAATGTAACTACCAATTAATCACCAGGGTACAGGTTAACCCATGACTTACCTGGGCCATGAACACCAGTGCATTGTCAGACCCTATTACCTTAGGCAGGCCGTATCTTGGAAAAATATCCTTCAGTATCATCTTGACCACGATTTGAGCCATTGTTTTTTTTTTTTGGGGGGGGGAAGGTTTCAATCCATCCTGAAAATGTATCTACAAAGACTAGGAGATATTTAAGTCCATACCTTGCTGGCTTAATTTCAGTAAAGTTCACTTCTGAAAATTTTTCTGGTCTGGTTCTTTGAAGGTGTTTTCCTGCAGGAAGCTTAAAAGGGTAAGCATTAACCAATTGATGGACCTGAGACGCTTTTGATACCCATTCAGTTATTTCCTTTCGCTGTGAGTCGGTTAGTAGAAAACTCTGTTCTTGATCTTTCAGGAATGCCTGCAATTTCTTTGAACCAAGGTGAGTGAGTTGATGTACATTTTCTACTGACATTGTTAAAGCCATGACTATAGGAGTTTTTACTGAAGGATTTAGAAATTCCACTTGGGGGCCTTCAGGGTTAAAAGTCATTATGGCCCAGAGTTTGGTGAGCAGATCTCCACCCATCAATGGGGCCGGGAACTCTGGGATTACTAGGAAGGAGTGATGGATTTTTCCTTTCCACAGGTCCATGTACCTCTTAGTTGTCCAAGCCCGATATTTACTGCCATTAGCCCCTTGAACTAGAGACCTTTTATTTGATAGAGGGCCCAATGGGGCCTTAAAGGCTGAGTATAATGCCCCTGTATCTACTTCAAAGTTTACTGGGGTCCCTTCAACTTCAAAAGTTATTTACTATAACTGTGAGTTGGTTAGTGGAGTTGGTTAGACTTCATCCACAATGAGTGCTCTTTTGGAGATGTTGGTTTTGGATGCACACAAGGGATCTTTCTTTAGATCCATCAGGTGCTGAGAATCTAAGCCACAGCCTTACACAGGGCCAAAATGCTGATTCAGACACATCCCTTTCCAAAGCAATTAAGGAAAGAATCACAGGTGATGTCCACTCATTTCCATTTGAAAACTGTTTTCTTCAGGCTTCACAAAGGGGTGGCCTGAGGCAAAGACCTTCCTGACATTCAGGCCAACATAACAATAGGCAAGCAAAAGGCCCATTGCAGGGTTTCTCCACTGAGACTTTCCTGGTAACACTGATATCTGAGTTTTCTGAGATGCTCCCATTCCATTCAGCTGTCCAGTACATGGCCTTGTCAAAGATCTTGGAGGTTGTACATATCTGGGGCAAGATGAATCCTGGGAAGCTTTCTCCTAGACAGGAAACATCCATTGATGCATTCTCTTTTCTAATTTCTACAACCACAGACACAGTGGGATACACAGAAATAGAAACAATCGCCTTGTCAAATGACTTACCAGAAACAGTTCACACCAAACCAAACAAACTGCCTTTCCTACCTATTCTCAGAACATGAGACAAAACCACAAACACACACCCACACCCAGAAAGGCACCTCCTTCCCCCAAGGAGGTCTGTGACTATACAGAGTGTTCTCTGACTGGTGGGCCATTCTATGTTTCACGGAATTGGACTATCTTGTCTCAGATCTAGTATCCTTGGCCAACTGTGTGAAGCTGACAGGAGCCAGCAGTGAGCCATTACCGGCTTTCTCAGGAAAGGCCCCTCTTCTGAGCTCTTCTGGCATTTGGTCATCTTCACATTAGTAGGCACCAAGAAAGACCGATTCTCACCTTGGTAAATCCAAACAAGTGAGACCACTGGGAGTGGGACTGGGACTGGCTCTGGGTGCCTGCCTTCCTGGATTCCAAGTTCAGAGACTTCCAAAAACAAGGAAGTGAGGTGAGGTCACTTCCTCCTGAAATGAATGAGGTCACTGACTTGGCAACCACTTTGTGCTAACAGTTTCTTCTTATGGTCCCTTGAGATGGAGGCTGCCCCTACTTCATGTGACACTTTCACAAGTTAGAATGGTATATAAACCATAGGCACCTGGGAAGAGCTCTCCACAAAGGCCTGGTTTGGTCCATCTTCTCTACATTAAAAAGAGAGAGGCTGATTCAGACACAAACCTGTATCCTGACCAGGTTGTTTGCTATGGAAGATGACTTTCACTTTCAAAAGTCCTTCATAGCTGCATACATCTTCTCCAGGGATTATTTCTGCATGTATCTTTGAGGTTCTCAGCAGGTGGAAGATCCCCTACATTCCTGTATTGTAAGACCAACACTTTCCCTGCTCTTCTGCAATGTTAGATTGAGGGAACAGTGTATGGTTAGGGTTAAAAACATGTTCGATTTGTGTTAGGAATAATTCTGCGGGATGATTAATGGTATTGGAAACCTGCGATATTTACAAGAATATATAGGTGAAATATAAGTATGAAAACAGGAATCCTGGTAAGATTTGAAGCTCAGAAGGGCATTGGGCCCTTGATTGGGAGACTTAGTTTTGCATTATGTTCTGCACACATGCCTCAGCTGAATCGATATAAAATGGCATAGGACCTTTTTTCTTGGATGATTGAATGTCGAAGAGAACATCCAGTCAAAAAGGGACAGTAGGTAGGATTAAGAAGATAGTCAGTAGGTTTAGAAAAAAGCGTGAGTATAGGATTCGGACCAAAATATTTTTAGCAATAGGGTTTTGGTTAGAAAGTGAATGTCAATGTAAGCACATATAAAGAATGAGTTACAATAATGAGCTGGGGAAAATATGTAGGAAAACAGATATCAATAGAGACATTACGAAATGAGACAAAGTATAAAGTGAGTAATAGGATTAGACATTTTCAACAGGCTTGAGTTTGAATATATAATCTTAGGAAAAAACAAATATGTAATCACCAATAGGATTTTCATTTGAGCACATTAGGCAACCTGGACATGGATGTTTTTAGTAATCCATGTTCAATTTCCGTTTAGGTTTGGTACAATCATAAGTGTGACGTTTGTGTTTTTTGTGTCCTGAATATTACTGTGATAAAATGTATATGTAGATCAGGTGACATGGGTATTTCTTCCACCATTTCTGGGAGCAATATGTTGAAGATGTATTAATTAGTACTGGAGTTCAATGAGGTGTATCCTGTGTCTATGAATATAGAGATAATGCATGAATAGACGATACTGTGAATAAATAATATAACTGATTCCACTTTAAATAATGGATTGAATTAATATCTGAAAATATATACGAAATCTTATATTGATATACATTCATTCATTTCAACCAGTTGTACATCTAATGTTAACATTAGGGTTATGGATTATCATGAAGGGTGTGTGAGTTTTGCTTCAAAAGTGATTATGGAAATCGAAAATAAAGTGTTTGGAAAGAAGTCTCACTGAAAGACCCGTCAAGAAACCTGGAGGAATACATGTGTTCTAAAACAGGAAGTGATTGAAAGTGAAACAAATGCCTATAATTTGCAAACTTGTGGATGAAATATATATCCTATGATGTGCATAAACTGAAGAAATTGTAAAGTACCAGTGTTAAATAAAAATGAATGTCAAAAGTCACATCATATCCCATAGGAATCTACTTGCATTGATGTTAAACAGGATGAGTTACTGTAGAAATATTAGGATTTGTATGCACCATTCATTGAAGTTAGTTGTCAGTACTAGGAAACAATATGTATTTCGGGTTGATGAATATTTTTGAGAATAATCTTGTGAAATATTGATTATAAATCCACATACATGAGCATCAATGAATTGATAGAGTGTACAGTAAGACACATATATTTCATATTTTGAAAAATCTGGAGTGTGTGTGTGTGTGTGTATATATGTATATATATATACATATAACACAGAGACATTAAAAAGTAGCAATACATATGATAATCAAAATTTGTTGTGAAATATATATCATCCACATATATTTGGATATACATATAACACACAGACATTAAAAAGTAGCAATATATATGACAATCGAAATTTGTTGTGAAATATATATCATCCACAGGTCCAAATATATTTATTTTACTCAACATGATTTATGTATAATGTTGTTCAACTAGGAAATTCACGAATAGTTTGAATTTTCAGTTCCAACAGCGTTTAGTAGGAGTGATCTCTGCTAACAATTTGTATCTGCCAAATCAGCCATCTCAAAAGAATGTACATGTGATACCAGGTAGGAATCTATATGTGCATATGAAATTACATGTGCTGAATAGGCTACAGAGAAAGGGAGACAGGATTTTTTTTATTTGTTAAATTAAAAACACATGGAGAACTATTTCAACAAAAAATTGACAAGTTTTACAACAGCTACACTTTATCATGCAAAAGGCAATTCCAACTGTACACCATGCCTCTTCTGAACTGCTTGCATTTCCAATCTGTTTGGGTTATTTTTCTCCATCATATTAGGATTAGTAGTCAGAGTCTAGTAGGGTTTGGGGTAGTGTCAGGGATAAAGTACTTCCAAAGGAAAATTAGAAAAAGAATTCAATGAGTAGGCAAATATGTGATACAAAAAATCCTCCCACACTCATCCAGAACAAAGCCTTGACATAACCATTACCCCAAGTATGACACAATTAGAAGAGAAGAGTTTGAAAATCCGTGATTATATATCTGGAATGGAACATGCTCAGGAGTTTACAAACTTGGAGGTGGTAGAGGAGATTCCAAAAGTAAGGGACAGGGTAAACACGCCACAAACATGGAGCTCTGGTGGAATAAAGACTTATTGAGAAACAGCCTCTGAGTTTGGACACATGAAATATATGTTGTTGTCAGGAGCTTTAGCTTCCTTTGTAGTGAGACCATCAAAGCTGGGTCTGCATCTATGTGACCTGGAGGAAGTGGTTTCTTATTTTCCAATGACCATGAGGCAGCAGTGCTGAATTCTATCTTTTTAGGTCAACTGTGGCCATTGGGGACTAAGTGTCTCCCCCCCTGTGGACCGTGAAGTCATTTGGTCATCCTCCATTTTTCCTGGTGTTTCTTGCAGCTGCACTGGGAGTTTGGTATTTGCTTCACGAAATACAAGGAATTCAACTGGGACACAGGGCTGGAGGGAGTTCTGTCACGTGTGGTGAAACAGGGTCAGCAAGAGAATGCACCAACTAGGCTTCTATCCTATATAGCTTGCCCCCTTGACTATAGCAACCTGATTCTGAACATTGCCCTGAAACCTCTCCATATAACAAAATGCCTTTACTTATAAGGGTCTGTTGGCTGCACCATGTCAGTCACAAGCCATTTTGAAGACAATGGCAGATCCACATGGCCCCACCGCAGATGTTTTATCACACTCCTGCCCACCACTCCTCTAGGCCCACTACTCAGAAGGCACCAAGTTACTGGCATCTCTGTTCTACACCATTTTCATGGAACCCAGTCAATCAAGGCACTGTGTGGTACACTCATGATCAGAAACAGGACATCCAAAGATTCTCCAGTGCCACCTGTTCATGGGAATTTCAAAAATTTCATGGTATTTATCAGGAAACATTAAATGGTGAGGAAGCTCATTTCATAGAAAGCTGTGGAGAATTATCACAGGCAAGACTTCCCAAAGAGTGGCCAAAATGTCACATGAAGCCATGCCCATTGAGGTTTACAATGTGAGGTCCATGTGTGTTTTGCCTCTCAACTCTGGCTGTCAAGTTTTTCAGAATAAAATTATGTGATATCCTAGCTGAAATTCCTAGTGCTCTGTGGAAAGCAAACCTGGCCCTAGATCAGTTTCCAAGGGCAACTCTTATCCGTGGCCTCCTAAAATCCCAAAACAGTTCATGGCAATATTTCTCTGATGTCATTTCCTGAACTCAGTATCTAAGGGGAATCACACCAGAGTTCAAGCCAAGGTGGACCCAGTCATCTCTTCCAACTGTCACACAAATAACCAAAATTAAAACCAAAACACTCCCACATGGCCCTCATCTTCTTCCATATAGGCACTCATCATAAACTCCGGTTGGTGGTTTCCATGAGGGACACAGCTCAAGACAGTGTCAAAAATATGCTCCCTTGCCACTCATTTGCCTAAAGTCAGAGTGGCCTGGACACACTTCCGGTGAACCAGGAGTGATCAAATAGGCCTGCAATTAATACTGCTCTGCTTGTCCAATTTGAGGCCTACTGACTGTCAGGTATAAATTCTTTATGCGATTTGGAGTAATGAGAAAACCCAAGAACTTCTGCATGGCTTTGAAGAACTCATTTGCCCCAAAGGATCCCTATTCTCACTTGATAGAGGTCAGGAACCTAACAGAGGAAGGCAAGAGACTTCATCCACAATGACTGATCTTTTTGCCATTGTGGTTTTGGATGCACATATGGGATCTTTCTTTAGATAAATTAGGTGCTGAGAATCTAAGCCACAGCCTCACACAGGGTGAAGAGGCTGATTGAGACACATCCTTTTCCAAAGCATTTAATCAAAGAAACACAGGTGATGCCTATTCATTTCCATTTGAAAACTGTTTTCTTCAGGATTCAAAAAAGGGTGGCCTGAGGCAAAGACCTTCCTGACATTCAGGGCAACAGAACATTGGGTAAGCAAAAGGCCTAAAGCAGAGTGGCCAGAATTCAGGAAGAAAACAGGAACTTAGGAAGGTAGCAGGTGATGCACATCAATAAGGCTAGCCACACTCTATTCATAAATTGGGCAGGATGAACGCTGGAAAGCTGTTTACTAGACAGGAAACAATCATTGATGCATTCTCTTTTTTAATGTCTGCATCCACAGACACAGTGTGATACACAGATATAGAAACACTCCCCTTGTCAAATGACATTCTAGAAGCAGTCTAGTCCAAACCAAACAAACCGCCTTTCCTACCTATTCTCAGACCATGAGACATAACCACAAACACACACCCACACCCACAAAGGCACCTCCTTCCAGCAAGTAGGTCTGTGACAAACTGGAGTGTCCTCTGACTGACAGACTTTCCCTGAAATGTCCTGTCCTGTCTCAGATCTGGTTTTTTGGGCAAGTCTCCGAAGTTGTCAGTAGCCAGTGCTGAGCCACTACCATCTTTTTCAGGACAGGCCCCTCTTCAGAGCTTTCATGGCATTTGCCGATCCTCACATTAGAAGGTACCAAGAATGACTGACCCTATCCTTGTTAATTCCAATCAAGTGAGCACACTGAAACTGGGACTGGGACTGGCTCTGGATGCCTGGCTTCCTGGATCCCATGTTCAGAGAGTTAAATAACAAGAAAATGAGGTGAGGTCACTTCTTTCAGGAACTGAATGAGATCACTGCTTTGGTAACCATATGTCCTAACAGTTGCTTCCAAGAGTCCCATGCGATGGAGGCTGCCCCTATTTCCTGTGACACTTTTACAAGTTAGAATGGTATATCAACCATTGGCACCCTATAAGAGCTCTCAACACAGGCCTGGATTGGTCCACCTTCTCTACATTGAGAAGAGAGTGCCTCATTCAGACAATCCACATCAAGTTGTTTGCCATGGATGATGACTTTTGCCCTCTCAGATCCTTCATAGCTGAATACATCTTCTCCAGGGATCATTTCTGCATGGACCAATGAGGTTCTCAGCAGGTGGAAGATCCCCTACATTCCTGTATTTTAAGACCAACTCTGTCCCTGCTCTTTTGTAAAGTTAGATTGAGGAAACAGTGTATGGTTAGTATTAATAACATGTACAATTTGGATTAGGAATCATTCTGCTGGATTAATAATGGTATAGGGAACCTGCGATATTTATAAGAATATAGAGGAGAAATATATGTATGAAAACAGAAATCGAGGTACAATTTGAAGCCCAGAAGGGCATTGGGCCCTTGATGGGGATACTTAGCTTTGAATTACTTTCTGCACAGTTGTCTCAGATAAATCGACATACAATGGTATAGGACCATTTACCTTGGATGATTGAATGTAGTGAAAGAGGAAGAGTCGGCAGGATTAGGAAGGTAATCGGTATATTTTGAAAGAAGAGTGAGTATAGGATTTGGACCAAAAGTTCTTTAGAAATAGGGTTTCTTGTAGAGAATGACTGTAAATGTCAGCACATGTAAAGAGTCAGTCACAATGATGAACTGGTGAAAATATGTAGGAAAGCAGATATCAATAGAGACATTAGGAAATCAGGCAAAGTATAAAGTGAGTGATTGGATTAGACAATTTCAACATGCTTGAGAGAATATATAATCTTAGGAAGAAACAAATATGTAATTACCAATAGGATTGACATTAGAGAGCATTAGGCAAACTGAACGTGGATGTTTTTAGTAATCCCTGCTCACTTTCCATTTAGATTTTGGTAGAAGCATAAGTGTGACCTTTGGTTTTTGTGTCCAGAATATTACTGTGATAAAATATATTTGTAGATAAGGTGACATGAGTATTTCTTCCACCAGTTCTCAGAGCAATATTTTGAAGACTTATAAATTAGTATTCGGGATACAAATAAGTTTACCCTGTATCTATGAATACAGAGATAATGCATTAATAAATCATAATGTGAATAAATAATATAACTAGTTCCAATTTTAAATAATGGATTTAATTGATATCTGAAAATATACAGGAAATCTTATATTGATATACATACATTCATTCCAACGAGTTAAACATCTAATGGTAATATTAGGGTTATGGTTTATCAGGAAGAGTGTGTGAGTTTTGCTATTGTGGGTGAAGGAAAACGCGAGCCAGATGCAGGTTGGCTAGCCTAGATTACTATGTTTACCCGGCAGTTATCAAAGCCACAAAAGACAAGGCTGTGTGAGGAAAAAGCCGACTTCTTCTGTGAGTCATAGGGATGTGAGCATATAGGGGCTGCCTAGAGGAACCCAAACTTTTCATCAAATTCAGTACACAGCATTGGCCATATTACCAATTAACAACCAAAACCGATGACCCCAGGGGGGTCTCTATAACCTCAAATTCTGTGTGACCTTTTTAACTGCGGCAAGTGCTCAATAGCGTGGAAGGAAATTCCCCTATGTGGAGGCCTTTTTCCTCCTTCACTCAAATCCTGAACTGTACATCTCCAATAGATCCTCACCCTCTGCCATCTACTCCAGATGCTCTGCTGTCAATCCCACCTCAGCAACCTGATTTCTTCTCTCCAATTAGTAGATCAAATACCCAAACCACCGCTGGTTCTCAGACAATTGCCCCCTTGCTGAGGTAGCAGGTACTGAGATACCCCTCTTCCCACTCACTCCTCTCTTATCCTGTCAGTGTCCGCACCGGGTCCCAACAGGTCCTTTTACCAGCTAACCCAAAGCTCAAACAGGCAGAGGAGAGCCCTCAGACCCCTATCCAAGATGTAATGAAAATGGCCTTTAAAGTTGCTTTGTCAACACTGAAAACAGGTTACTAAGAATTTGAAGTCCCTCACAGGCTTTTTGAGATACTCACTCCCATCTTCCCCTCTGGTCTATCTGTTCTACTGCTCAACTTTTTGATGCTAGGAAAATCCCAAAGCCCTTTCCCATTATTCTTTTACATCTCTTCTTCCTCATTCTCAGATCCACGGAGCTGCTCTCACCACCCGCCTTTCACGTCTTCCCCCTCTGTACCAGGACCACAGAAAATTCTTAACTGACCTTCTCCAGAAGTCTTCACCATGGCTGAATTTAGGACTTTTAGCAAAAGAGTCCCAATGAAGGAGTTCAATGTAGATAAACTTCCTCTTTTCTTGTTGCCCTGTTCTACGTACCATGGGCTGGAAAAATCAGCTCTGCTATGCTAGACACCCCTTTACTAGTTTTTCACAAAATATGTGAACAAGGCCTCTGGCCTTGAGCTGGGGCTTCACAGAGATGGCTACATTTCTAAGATAAAGAAGTTACCAACTGGGCTCCATGGTAATAGCTGGCAGGGAGAAAAAAAAAAGAGAAGACAAAATCTCTCCCCCTCCCAAGTGTCCTTAAAAACTAAACTTGCATAGAACAGAGGAAATAAAACAGAAACAAAAACAGCTTTTTGTGAACTTCTGCAGACTGTGAACTTCTGAGCCACTTTACCTACATGTTGGGTACAAAATTCTGAAACTACCTAAACTTGGGGTTCAGCAGATTAATTGATTACAACAGAAGCAATGCCCTCTAAATCCGTTTGCAACCAAATAGGATTGTTTCCCTAGCTTCAGTGCTATCTTAGGTGCCTTGCCTTGTCTGTCCCTACAAAAGTGTAATTCTATATACTTAAACATTGTTAATGGGTTCATAAATTGGTCAACAGATGTGATTAATTATGTAATGGTGCAGATGATTCCCAGAGTGCTCTATCATTAAACAGGTTCATTTAAAAATCAAATAGGGGGGCAAAAAACTCGGTTCCGCTGGGAAGCTGTATTCCTCACTTTCGCCATCCTATTCCGAATAGGAGTTGCTGCAGGGGTGGGCACAGGAACCACTGCCCTAGTCCATGGGACACAACAAATAACCCAATGACAAGTACCAATAGACCAAAACTTAAAGATATTAAAAACCTCCATCACAGCTTTACAGGAATCTTTAACCTCGCTCTCTGAAGTAGTTTTACAGAACAGGCGACATTTGGACCTTCTCTTCATGAGAGAAGGGGCCTTTGTGCTGCATTGAGGGAAGAATATTGTTTTTATGCTGACGATACTGGAGTTGTAAAAGAATCTATGAGTAAATTTAAAAAAAACGCCTTGAAGAGTGTCAACGAGAGACAGAGGCCCAAAAAGGGTGGTTTGAGTCTTGGTACACACAGTCCCCGTGGGTAACTACACTTTTATCAGCCTTGGCCGGTCCTTTAATAATCTTCATATTATTGCTAACTGTAGGGCCCTGTATGCTCAACCGTGTAGTTTCTTTTCTCCAAGCTCAAATTGGACAAGTTAAACTTATGGTAATCAGACAACAATGTTTCCGACTAGCAGACATGAATTGTGACACCCCCCAATGATCACTTTTATGATTAAAAGTAACCAGAACAAGAAGTGGGGAATGAAAGGATAATAAAATAGGTACTTGTCAATTTCTGTTTTTCTGTATGCTTAACAAAACACTGTTGAAATCTTGAGAACTGTTTGCTTATCTTGTTCCCCAAATGTACTGTCCCCAATTGCCAAACTGCAGAATGTACTCCCTCACACATTTGCAAACAAACCGCCCACTTGCCATGACCCATCAATAAATTTCACTCCCTGCCCTCTCTAAGGAAAGTATATAAGCTCTGCTTAAGCTGTTCTCAGGGCTCTCTGCTAAATTCAAGTGAGCTCTGAGCCACAGCATGCTGGACCCCCAATAAACACTTTGCTGTTGCATGTGACAGTCTCTTGGTGGTCTCTTACTCCAACGCTCGACCAACCTTTACATTGGTACAATCATAAGTGTGACCTTTGCTTTTTGTGTCCAGAATATTACTGTGATAAAATGTATACATAGGTCAGGTGACATGAGTATTTCTTCCACCATTTCAAGGAGGAATATTTTGAAGACATGTAAATTAGTATTGGGGGTATAAAGAGGTGTACCCTGTGTCTATGAATATAGAGATAATGCATGAATAGACAATATTGTGTATAAATAATATAACTGGTTCCACATTAAATAATGGATTGAATTGATATCTGAAAATATATAAGAAATCATATATTGATATACAATCATTCATTCTAACCAGTTATACATCTAATCGTAATATTAGGGTTATGGTTCATCATGTAGGGTGTGTGAGATTTGCTTCAAAAGTACTTATGGATATCAAAAATAATGTGTTTGGAAAGAAGTCTCATGAAAAGACCAGTCAAGAAACATGAAGAAATATATGTGTTCTGAAGTAGAAAGTGATTGAAAGTGAAACAAATGCCTATAAATTTGCAAACTTGTGGATGAAATCTATATCCAATGATGTGCATAAACTAAAGAAATTGTAATGCACCAGTGTTGAAAAAAATTAACATCAAAATACACATCATGTTCCATAGGAGTCTACTTGCATTGATGTTAAACTTGGTCAGTTACTGAAGAAATATTAGGATTTGTATACACCATTCACTGAAGTTAGTTTTCAGTAGTAGGAAACAAATATGTATTTCAGGTGGATGAATATTTCTGAGAATAATCTTGTGAAAAGATAATTATAAATCCACATACATGAATATGAATGAATTTAGGAAATGTATAATAAGACAGATATATTTCATATTTTGAAAAATCTGGATAGTATATATATATATATATATATATATATATATATATATATATATATATACAGATATTAAAAATTAGCACTATATGCCAATTGAAATTCACCATGAAATATATATCATTCACAGATCAAAAATATTCATTTTACTGAACATGGATTTATATATAATGTTGTTCAGCTAGGAAACTCACCCATAGGTTGAATTTTCAGTTCCATCAGCATTTAGGAGGAGTGATCTCTTCTCACAATTTGTATCTGCCAAGTCAGCAACCACAAAAGAGTGTACGTGTGGTACCAGGTAGGATTGTATATGTGCTTATAAAAATACACATGCTGAATAGGCTACAGCGAAAGGGAGACAGGAATTCACATATTGGTTAACTTTAAAAACAACTGGAGAACTATTTCAACAAAAAATTGACTAGATTTATAACTCCTACCCTATACAGTGCATAAGGCAAGTCCAAATATACACCAGGCCTCTTTTGAAATGCTTGTATTTCAATTTTTTGGGGATTATTTTTCTCCATCATATTAGGATTAGTACACAGAGTCTAATAGGGTATGGGGTAGTGTCAGGGATTCAGTATTTCAATTGGAAAATTGGAAAATGAATCCAATGTGTATGCAAACATGTGCTACACAAAAATCCTTCCACTCTCATCCAGAACAATTCCTTGACATTTCCTTCGCTCCAAGTAAGACACAATTTGAGGAGAAGAGTTATAAAATCTGTGAATATATATCTGGAATGAAAATTGCTCAGGAGTTTAGAACTTTGAAGGTGGTAGACCAGTTTCCAAAAGTAAGGGACAGTGTAAACTCCACAATCATGGAGCTCTGCTGGCCTAAATACTTCTTCAGAAACTGCCTCTGAGGTTGGTCTCTTATATTCCAATGAACATTAGGCAGCAGTGCTGAATTCTCTCTTTGTAGATAATTGTGGCCACTGGGGGCTAAGTGTCTCCCCATATGGAGTGTGAAGCTATTTGGTCACCTTCCACTTTTTGTGGTGTTTCTTGCCACTGCACTGGGAGTTTGGTATTTGCTTCACGAAATTCAAAAAGTTCAACTAGGACAAACTGCTGGAGGGAGTTCTGTCACGTGTCGTGGGTCAGGGTCTACAGGAGAATACACCAATCTGGCTTCTATCCCACATAGCTTGCCCCCTTGACCATAGCAACCTGATTCTGAACATTGCCCTGAAACTTCTCCATATAACAAGATGCCTCTACATACAAGGTTCTGATGGCTGCTCCATGTCAGTCACAACCCATTTGAAAGCCAATGGCAGATCCACATGACCGCACCACAGATTTTTTAACACACACGTGCACAACACTTCTCTACGACCACTAATCAGCAGGCTCCAACTTACTGACATCTCTGTTCTACATCATTATCATGAAACCCTGTCAATCAAGGCAGTGTCTGGTACACTCAAATCAGCAACAGGACATTCATGGTTGTCCAGTGCCACCTGGTCATGGGAATTTCAAAAATGTCATGGTATTTATGTAGCCATTTTTCAAGGATGAATTTGGAGGCACTCTGGGTTTCAATTCATTCAGGTACCGTTAAATGGTGAGGAAGCTCATTTCAATGAATGCTCTAGAGAACTCTCACAGGCAAGGTTTCCCAAAGAGTGGCCAAAAAGTTACATGAAGCCAGGCCCATAGAAGTCTACAATGTGAGGTCCATGTTTGTTTTGACTCTCAACTATGGCTGCCAAGTCTTTCAGAATAAAATCACATGATATCATTGCTGAGATTCCCTGTGCTGTGTGGAAAGCCACCCTTGGTCTAGATCTCAGTTTCCAAGGGTGACTCCCATGTGTGGCCTCCAAAAATCTCAACACATTTCATGGCAATAATTCTCTGAGGTCAGTTCCACAACACAGTCTCTAAGGGGAATCACACCAGAGTTTAAACCCCGGTGGACCCAGTCATCTCCCAACCGCCACACAAATGACCAGTATTAAAACCAAAACACTCCCACATAGCCCTCATATTCTTCCATATATACACTCATCATAAACTGTGGCTGGATATTTCCATGAGGGGCACATCCAAAGACAGTGTTCAAAAAAAGCTCCCTTGCCCCTCATTTGCCTAAAGTCATTGTGGCCTGGACACCCTTCCTGTGAACCAGGAGTGATCAAGTAGGCCAGCTCTTAATACTGCTCTGCTTCTCCAATTTGAGGCCTACTGCCTGTCAGGTGTAGACTCTTCATGTGATTTGCAGTCATGAGGAAACCCAAGCACCTCTGCATGGCTTTCAAGAACTCATTTGACCCAAAGGATCCCTATTCTCACTTGATAAAGGTCATGAAACTAAGAGAGAAAGGCAAGAAACTTCATCCACAAAAACTGAACTTTTTGCCATTTTTTTTGGATGCACACATGGGATCTTTCTTTAGATCCATCTGGTGCTGAGAATTTAAGCCACAGCCTCATACAGGGCCAAGATGCTGATTCAGACGCATCCCTTTCCAAAGCAATTAAGCAAAGAGCCACAGGTGATGCCCATTCTTTTCCATATGAAAATTAATTTCTTCACGCTTCACAAAGTGTGGCCTGAGGCAAAAACCATCCTGACATTAAGGGCAACAGTACAATAGGCAAGCAAAAGGCCCAAAGCAGGGTTTCTCCTCTGAGACTTTCCTGGTCACACTGATATCTGAGTTTTCTGAGATGCCCCCATTCCCTTCAGCTATTCAGTACATGGCCATTTCACAGAGTGTGGAAGTGGTTTATATCTTGGACACAAAACCATGAGCCTATTCTGGAGAGTTTCCAGAATTCAGGAAGACAACTGGAACTTGGGAAGATAATAGGTTTTGCCCATCTATAAGGCAAGCTGCAGTCCATTCATAAATTGGGCCAGATGAATGATGGGAGCTTTCTATTAGACAGGACACATCCATTGATGCATTGTCTTTTCTAATGTCTACAACCACGGACACAGTAGGATACACAGATATAGAAACACTTGCCTTGTCAAATGACATACAAGAAACAGTCCACTCCAAACCAAACAAACCGACTTTCCTATCTATTCTCAGAACATGAGACAAAACCGCATACTCACACCCATACTCAAACGGCACCTCCTTCTCCCAAGTAGGTGTGTGAATATATGGAGTGTCCTCTGACTGTTGGGCCATACTCTGTTCCACCGAAATGCCCTGTAGGGTCTCAGATCTTGTCTCCTTTTCCAACTCTGTGAAGTTGCCAGGAGCCATTGGTGAGCAACTATCTGCTTTCCCTGGAAAGGCCCCTCTTCAGAGCTCTCCTGGCATTTGGCCATCCTCACATCAGTAGGTACCAAGAAAGACTGACCCTATCTTTGGTAAATCCAAAC
Source organism: Callospermophilus lateralis (assembly GCF_048772815.1). Lineage (NCBI taxonomy): Eukaryota > Metazoa > Chordata > Mammalia > Rodentia > Sciuridae > Callospermophilus > Callospermophilus lateralis. The sequence continues at coordinate 134,335 of NW_027513016.1, forward strand.
AAGTGAGCCCAATGTGACTGAGACTGGGACTGGCTCTGGATGCCTTGCTTCCTGGATCCCAAGTTCAGAGATTTCAAACACCAAGGAAGTTAGGTAGGTCAATTCCTTCAGAAACTGAAAGAGGTCACTGCCTTGACAACCACTTTGTGCTAACAGTTGTTTCATAGGGTCCCATGAAATGGAGGCTGCCCCTACTTCCTGTGACACTTTCAAAAGTAAGAATGGTATTTCAACCATAGGCACCTGGGAACAGCTCTCCACACAGGCCTGGTTTGGTCCATCTTCTCTATATTAAGAAGAAAGCGGCTGTTTCAGACACATCCCTTCGTCCTGACCAGGGTTTTTGCCATGGAAGATGATTTTTGCTCTCTTAGGTCCTCCATAGCTGCCTACATCTTATCCAGGGATCATTTCTGCATGGACCTTTGAGGTTCTCAGCAGGTGGAAGATCCCCTACATTCTTGTATTGTAAGACCAACTCTGTACCTGCTCTTCTGTAAAGTGAGATTGAGCGAACAGTGTATGGTTAGGGTTAATAACAGGTTCGATTTGGGTTAGGAATCCTTCTGCGAGATGAATAATGGTATTGGAACCAACAGAAATCTAGGTAAGATTTGAAGCCCAGTAAGGCATTAGGCGCTCGAGTGGGATACTTAGTTTTGAATTATATTCTGCACAGACGTCTCAGATGAATCGATATACAATGGCATAGGACCTTGTATCTTCGATGATTGAATGTTGAAGAGAACATCCAGTCAAAAAGGGATAGTAAGTAGGATTAGGATGATAGTTGGTAGGTTTAGAAACAAGAGTGAGTATAGGAGTGGGACCAAAATTTCTTTAGCAATAGGCTTTTGCGTAGAGATTGAATATAAATGTCAGCACATGTGAAGAGTCAATCACAATAATGAACTGGGATAACATCCTCACTCCATGGGTGCATCCTCCGCCAAGTGGAGGGGCCCATGGGGGACGAACCGTTATGGCAAGGGCAGAAGATAGTTGGTCAGAGCTGTTACTCATACTTTTATATAAGAAAGAGAGATCTGTGGGGATGTAAACTTAAGAAATAAGCCTGTGAGAAGGGTAGAACATCCTTTTAAATGTTGGCAGCACGGTCTTCCATCTCCAGACGATGATGGACCTGTATGGGTTTAGAGGCCAAAATATTAATCTGTTCTTTAATAAATTGTACCAGCCTGTTTATAATGCAGGGTCCTATGGACCCAATTATAAGTAAACCCAACAAAGGGCCTAATAGGGGAAGAAGGTAGGGTAGAAATCCATAAAGCCCAGTCCAGAGGGGATTTTCAAATAGTTTGCGTCATCTCTTTCTAGATCTTATTGAAGGTGCTTAATTTTAGTGCATACTATGCCTGATTTATTGGCATAAAAGCAGCATCGTTCCCCTAAGCCCAAGCAAATACCTCCCTGGTTATCTGTCAGCAAATCTAAGCCTCGTCTTTTTGAAGGAACACTTCTGCCTGGGAGTCTATTTGGTCCTGCAGATCTTTAATGGTTCCTGATAGAGTTTGTACATCATTTATAAGTTGTTGAGACAGGCGATGGTAAGAGTGTATAGCTGTGCCTAAGCCAGTGTACCTGTGCCCACAGCAGCTGTTATTCCAAAGCTGGCAATGAGTGGTAAGGCCTGTATTGCCCGCCTGTGTCTTTTGACTAAGGTGTCTAGGCTAGGAATGGGTAGAGGTTCATCTCCTGGGACTATAGTTATATCAGGGAGTAATAAGGCAAGAACAGAGCCACCGGTTCAATTCGCTGGAAGCCTGGGGAAGGCCAAGTTTCCTCCACCCATTAAAACTCTGCCATTGGGAGGACAAAGAGTTGGGGTGGGTGAGGAATAATTTTGTATGTTGAGCAATTTTCAAAGAAAGTAACTCCAACATCAATATCATAGGTGTTATTCTGCATCGCGCCTAAAAGACATAATGTAATAGTGCCTATAAGTTGTACTTAAAAAGGAAATCCGGGTTGGCATGTATTATCATTGTCTATGATAGAATTAATAGGAACTGCGATAGTCATAATTGCCCCTGTTGTCATGCAGAGCCAGCAATCACCAGCAAGGGTGTGGTTGGAATTATTAAGCAAGTAGAAGGTAGTTTCCAAAATATCTAATGTATTGGTATCTAAACCTGGGAGCTGAGATTTAGGCAACATTAAGGGATGATATGTGAGCTCAGGGATTTGGGGTTTCAAAAGTTTGATTATGTGAGGATGTTTGACAGCATCAGTGGTTCTTCCACCATCAGTGACCCCTGTAGGGGCCTTAATGGGCCAGCAGGAGGGTTTACCGACAGGGCCTTGGCAACCAGCTGACTGTAGCTTGGTGTATTTGCCTTCTACTCCCTGGTCAAATAGAACGGAGGTATAATGAATAGTGGTCCCCCCTGCTGCATGAGTTTTAGTTTGGGAGGCTTCAAAAAATTGTTCTCCCTGCTTGTTAACACAAATTGAGGGCGACACATAACAAGAGTCATGCCTCGCCTGGGTATGCGAACAGGTTGCAGAAGAATTTTGGAGAGCTTTACTTGTACTAGGGGGAATAAACTTTGGCTTGTTAACACATACCCATTTAGGCTGATGAACTCCTCCAAGTTTATGGTCAACCTCGGCATGGAGGTAAGCCACCTTAGTCACGCAGTCAGCAGTCTCGGTCCAACTAGTGGGAGCCTGAGTCCAAGATCATCACTTGCATTCACAGGGGGGCCCAAAAACTTACACCATGATGTTGGAACGTGGAGGGCCAAGGCCTCCATGTACAAACCTGTTAAGCAGAAGTGCCTAAATCAGGATCCTCACACAGATTGTTGGCTGCATCTGAAAAAGAACAAAATTTGTCCTCAGGGGGAGGCCCTCCATCCCTGTGTTGAGGTAAGTCATTAACCTGTTTAACCAGGCATTCTGGTAACCATCTTGGGGCTGATTGCTCTTGGTCCAAAAGACAAGCTGAGCCTCGTCCCCAGATGAGAACAGGATCTGGACCTTTCCATTTATTTGTAAGGGAATTGCACCACATAAGAGGTGGGCGAACAGAATTGGTCAAGGGATGCCAGTTTCTGTCTGCGGCCGAATGGCCTTCACTGTCTAGGGTAAGAAAAATAAGGGGAAGTAAGGCATGGTTAAGGCGATGCCTGGGAGTGGTAAATACAAGGGCGGAAGCCTTATGGAGGGTTATCCAAGTCTATAAGGTAAGGTGGGCACGTTCCACAACGCCTTGGCCCTGAGGGTTGTATGGAATTCCAGTAGTATGACGAATTTGCAAGGTAGCACAAAACTATTTAAACTTGGCACAGGTATATGCAGGATAATTATCTGTTTTAATATGTATTGGTTTACCCATTATGGAAAAGGCTGAAATAAGAGGAGAAAGAACATATTTGGTAGCCTCTCCTGAATGTGGTGATGCAAAAATAAAGTCGCTGAAGGTATATATAGAAACGTGTATATATTTGGTAATTTCAAATTCAGGAAAATGAGTAACATCCATTTTCCAAAACTGATTGGGCAGTAATTCTCGGGGGTTAACTCTCATGTGTTGAATGGGGAGGGAGACAGTGCAACCTGGGCATGCTTTTACTATTTCTCGTGCCTGTTGCATGGTAATTTTACAAAGTAATTGAAGGCTCTTGGAATTTAGATGGTGAAGATTGTGTAACTCTGTGGCCTTTTGAATGGAGCCCACAAAAATTGGAAAGATGGAACGAGTTGCTGCATCAGCTTGGGCATTACCTTGTGTTAGAGGCCTGGGATGATCAGAGTGTGCCCTGATGTGTTCTAAGAAAAATGGGTGTTGTCTGGCCTGAATTAGCTGCTGAAGCTGATGAAAAAGAAAGGCCACATTGGAAGAAGCCTTAATGGTGGGGGAAATGTCCAGCAGGGGCACAGAATGAGCAATGTAGGCACTGTCTGTATAAATATTAACAGGATTATCAAAAAATATTATAAAAACTTGTGTTATGGCAAACAATTCCACAACCTGTGCTGACTGATAGATAGTATCAAAGATGGTAGGCTGGTTATTGACAACAAAGAGCGCTCAGCCATTACTGGAACCGTCTGTAAAGACATTAAGGGCTTGAGGAATTTGAGCCTTTTGAGTAATTTTGGGAAAAATAAATGGATGTAACTGGACAAAATGTAAAAGGGGGTTATTGGGGAGGTGGTTATCAATTGTTCCCCAAAAGCCTGATAGGGCAATACCCCATTCATCCCGTGTCTGTATTAAAAATTTGGTTTGGTCCTTCATATATGGAATTAAATTATTATGAGGTTCTTTGACAAAATGTTGTCGAGAATCAAATGACCTTTAATAATAATAGAAGCTACCTGAGCAAGATTAACAGTAATAACCTTGGAGGATGTGGTGGGTAAATGGACCCAAAGCAAGGGGCAGCCTTTATTTTTAAAATGTGGATCTCGCTGCCAAATTATTCCTGTGGGTGTATGAGGAGTTTGTTAAATAACCAGAACCAGAGGAAGGTTATAAGAAATTTGTGTAACAAACTGTTGGGCAATGGCTTCTGTGACTTGGTTTAATGCCTGTAATGCCTCGTGTGTAAGCTTTTGAGAGGAGGAGGGGTGGGAATCACCTCTCAAAATATAATTAAGGGACAAAAGTACACAAGTGGGTAATTTTAAATATGTTCTTAGCCATTTAATATCCCCCAGTAATTTTTGAAAATCATTAAGAGTGTGAAGATGGTCCACACGTAGTTGTATTTTAGGAATTTGAATCTGATTATCTTGAAGTTTAAGGCCCAAATAGGTATAACAGTCCTGTGTTTGAACCTTATCAGAAGCTATCTGCAGTCCCAAGGTAGTGAGGGTTTTGTAAAGGTCCAGGTAACAATTATTAACGTCATGGATATTAGGTGCAGCAATTGACAAATCATCCAATTAATGTAAAATATGAATTTGTGAACATTGCTCTCACAGGGTCTACTGCTTGAGCAACGTATTTTGGGCTAAGACTAGGGCTGTTGGCCATACCTTGGGGAAGAACCTTCCATTGAAATCTGTGCATAAGGCCCTGAAAATTAATGTGAGGGAGACTAAAGGCAAAATAGGGTCTATCCTCAGGATGTAAAGCAATGGTAAAAAAGCAATCTTTTAAGTCAACAACCATTTTACAATAGTTTTTGGGAATTGCCACTGGTGTGGGAATGCCTGGCTGTAGTGGTCCCATCAGGAATATAACTTTATTAATGACACACAAATCTTGTAAAAGGCGCCACTTGCCTGATTTTTTCTTGATAACAAAAATAGAATTATTCTATGGTGAGCTTGATGGCTCTACATAGCCAGCTGCCATCTGTTCCTGCACTAACATGGAGGCAGCCTCCAATTTTTCTTGGGTAAGGGGCCACTGATCCACCGACACAGGAGTCTGAGTCTCCCAAATAATTTTATCTGCATCGGGTACAGGAGGGTCAGGGACCAACACTAAAAATCCAAATACCCAAGTCTATATGTATTTGTTTTTTGTAAGGGTTGTATAGGCTCAACCAGTCCTTGTCTCAGTCTCCCCATGCCTGTACCAGGGACAAAATTCATATGAAGCATTTGATGAGTCACCATGGAATTGGGACTGGAAAGAATAACTTACATTTGACTCAAAATATCTCGGACGTATAGGTTAAGATGAAGGTCAGGAACAAAGAAAGGAGTGACAGTTCCCATATTACCCTCTTTATCAGTCCAGCTAAGAGCCCTAGAGCTGACCAGAGGATTTTTTGACTGTCCTATCCCTTTAAGGTCTGTCAAGGATGGGGTGAGGGGCCAACCTGTTGGCCAGTATTTTTGAGAAATAATTGTGACATCAGCTCCAGTATCAAGAATTCCTTGGAATTCCTTTCCTTCAATAAGTAAGATAAGGGTGGGTCTATTGTGAGAAATGGGCTGAACCCAATATACATCAGAGGAGCCCAAGGAGGTAGTCCCCCTCGGTAGGTTTGAGTGGTGGAAGTGCCTCCTGAATCCAAGGGAAGGAGTATTAATTGTGCAAGTCTTGTTCCTGCTGGGATGGCCGCAACTCCATTAATAGCTGTGGCCAGTATTTTTATTTCTCCAGTGAAATCATTATCTTTAATGCCAGGGAAGACCTGAACACCTTGTAAGGTAGTAGAGGCTCTTTCAAGAATAAGGGCACACATATGAGATGGAGTGGGACCCATAATTCCAGTGGGTATTATCTGGGGCCCTTGCATTGAGTCTAATATTGTATCGGTGGCGGCAAAAAGGTCCAATCCTGTGCTGCCTGGGGTGGCTAATTGGAATGAGGCAATAGTGGAGAAGGATTTTGAGATAGGCTGCTGAGGGCATTTGTCTTAGATCTACACTCACTGGCCCAGTGATGACCTTTACCTCATCTAGGGCAAAGGGTAGCTGGGGGCAGTTTAGCCTCAGTTTGAAAAGACACTATTCTTAGGCTTTGTTTGCCTGTCGGACACTCACGTGCAAAATGGCCAGGTTGTTTACAAGTAAAGCAACTACGTGAGCCAGGATTGTGAAAGGCCTTGGTAAAGGCGGCACCGAGGGTGAGACCCATGGCAAGGGCTACACCCAACCCTGCACAGAGTCCAATAAAGTCAGAAAGTTTCACTTTTTTCTTATGTGGTCGAAGAACATCCTGACATGCCAGGTTGGCATTTTCAAAGGCAAGATGTTTTACAAAGGTGCTTTCGCTTTCACTTGGTCCAAGCAAGAATCCCGCAGCTAGGTTAAGCCGGGGAACAAAGTCGCTATAAGGCTTGTCGGGCCCTTGTCGAATTTTTGCCAGGGAAGTCGTAGCAGAGGCCTTTTGAGGGAGGCGTCTCCAAGCATGTAAGCCAGCCATCTGAATCTGTGTCAAAAGTCCAGCAGGGAAACGTGCCAGTTAAGTTTTAGTGTCAAAAGGCGCATTGCCCACTAGCTTAACATAAGTCCAGGAATTAGAGGAGGGCTTAGTTAAATTTTTCTGAGCAGTTTCCTGACAGTGCTCTTTGAAATCTGCATTCCATAACAGGAAGTCTGCGGCATTGAGAGTAGCTTGGTCTAAAAATTTCCAATCATTGGGAGTAAGACATTGTGTCATGTAGCTTTCTAATAAAGCCTACGTGTAGGGTGCAATGGGTCCATAGTGAGCACAAGACTTTTTAAGTTTTTTCAAGAAAACGCAGGCTTAATGTTTTGTAGACACTCTGGGTTCCTTCCTGCCTAGGGATGAAGTCCTCATCCTCTGAGTCCTGATCTCCTTGATCCATTTCCCCCGCTTCCTCCTCTTGATCCTCGTCTAAGTCTTTGACATCAACCTGGGCAGGCTTAACTATCTAACTGAGGGTGACTGAAAAGTGAGAACAGTCCAATGGAGCGGCTTAGCCTTTGTATTAGACCACTTTGGGCCAGCTTGTGTTGACTCCAGCAATAAGGCTAATGAATAAAGCTCAGAGTCAAGGGATCTTAATTCTTTTTAAACTTGGATCTCTTCCAGTCTATGTTGGAGACTCTCCCAAGGGAGCCAGGTTAGGCAAGGGAATTGGGGAAAAAATATCTGGTGGGGGGATTTGGCCCCTGAAGGGCCAGAGCACAAAAAGCAGGAGAGATATAGGAGGGAGGTGGATGTGTAAGTCCTATAGGCTGTGGCTGGGTCCTAAGCAGTGGCAGGTCTTCTGTATCATAGGGAGTTGCTTCCTTCTCCAAGTTAGCCTTCTCCCCAGGGGTCAATGTGTCTCCAGGATTTAAAACTGGATAAAGGCGGTTGGTAACCATTGGAGCCCTATTCATTAGGGTGGTATTTTGAGGGGGACCAGGAAGGTTTTCAGGGTCCTGGGGAGACTGAGAATGGTCTATGTCTATACTAACTGATGGGCATGCAAGGGGGGACGAGAGGTCTTTTGCATAGTCTCTTTCCTAATCCTGAAAAGTTTTAAGGTACCATTGTCAAAGGGTGAACTTTTAAGAAATTCATTAATTAATTTCCAGTAAGAAAAGGTGGGAACAGGCAATTTTTCTGTCCAAAGGATTCATAATAATCTTTTAAACAGTCTCCTACTCTAAGCCATCTTTTACCATTAATGGTCCCTTCAAGGTGAAATCATAGACACAATTCCCCTATGTATGAAAAGAAAAATTTTAAGTCCTTTTTCTTAACACGTGCCCCCCATGTCTTGAAGGAATCCTTGAGGCCCGACAAATACAAATCATGTGACAAAACTGCTTGACCCATGGTGGGTCACTCCCCGTGCGTCATCCCCACTCTCCTCCTGGATCTGTCTCTCGGTGGTGTCTGCTGAGGCAATTGTGAGCTCCGCTTGACCAAGTTTTCCAGGAGGACGGGGTTCCCTATGACTCAAAGGCTCGAGCCCCAGCCAGTGGGCGCCAGATGTCCCGGCTGGCAGGACACATCAACGTGGGCAGCAAACCAAGATAGGGAGGAATGAAGGGACAAGAGACACGAGAGATGACAGCAAGACAGGAGTTCTGATCAACCTTCAAAATACATTGTTCACACAGGGGATTTTATATGCTGGAGATGGGAAAGCTCTCTTATCGGCAGTTCCTGGATGTCTACACAAGGTGAGATAACCTCAGGATATTTCAGGAAGACAGATGGCCACAGGATGTCTCAGGGACACAGATGGCTAAATGATGTCTCCAAGAGATGATGTCTCCCTGGGTGTTGTTTCTTGTAAGTGTCAGGCTATTCTTTGAAGGAGAATTCCTTCTACCCCTGACAGTCAGGGATTCAGTATTTCCAATGGAAAACTGAAAAAAGAATGCAATGTGTATGCAAATATGTGCTACCCCCAAATCTTCCCACTTTCATTCAGAACAATGCCTTGACATTACCTTCACCCCAAGTAAGACACAATTAGAGAAGATTTGAAAATCTGTGAATACACATCTGGAATGGAAAATGCTCAGGAGTTCACAAACTTGAAGGTGGTAGAGGAGTTTCCAAAAGCAAAGAACAGGGTAATAACTCCACAAACATGGAGCTCTGCCGGCATAAAGATTTCTTGAGAAACTGCTTCTGAGGTTGGGCACTTGAAATATATGTTGTTTTCAGGAGCTTTAGCTTCCTTTGTATTGAGACCATCAAATCTGTGTCTGCATCTATGTGACCTGGAGGACATGGTTTCATATTTTCCAATGGATATGAGGCAGCAGTGCTGAATTCTCTCTTTGTAGGTAAACTGTTGCCAATGGGGGCTAAGTGTCTCCCAGTGTGGACTGTGAAGACATTTAATCATCCTCCACTTTTGTGGTGTTTCTTGTAGCTGCACTGGGAGTTTGGTATTTGCTTCTCGAAATGCAAGGAGTTCAACTGGGACACAGTGCTCGAGGGAGTTCTGTCATGTGTGGTGGGTAAGGGTCTGCAAGAGAATGCACCAACCAGGCTTCTATCCCACATAGCTTGCCCCCTTGACCATAGCAATCTGATTCTAAACATTGCACTGAAACCTCTCCATATAACAAGATGCCTTTACATACAAGGATCTGGAGGCTACACTATGTCAGTCACAAACCATTTGGAAGCCAATGCAAATCCAAATGACCCCACCACAGATGTTTTAACACACACCTGAACTCCACTGCTCTAGGCCGACTACTCATCAGGTTCCAAATTACTGGCATCTCTCTTCTACACCATTTTCATGAACACCAGTCAATCAAGGCACTGTCTGATACACTCATGATCATCAATAGGACATACAAAGTTTCTCCAGTGCGACCTGGTCATGGGAATTCAAAAATTTAATGGTATTTATCTAGCCATTTTTCAACGATGACATTGGAGGCACAGTGGGATTCAATTCACTCAGGAACCATTAAATGGAGAAAAGGCTCATTTCAATGAAAGCTCTAGAAAACGTTAACAGGCAAGGCTTCCCAAAGACAGGCCAAAAGGTCACATGAAGCCAGGTCCATTGAGGTCTACAATGTGAGGTCCATGTGTGTTTTGACTTGCAACAATGGCTGCCACGTCTTTAAGAATAAAATCATGTAATATCATTCCTGAGATTCCCAGTGCTCTGTGGAAAGCCACCCTGGGCCTAGATCTCAGTTTCCAAGGGCGAATCTCATGCGTGGCCTCCTAAAATCCCAACACAATACACAGCAATACTTCTTGGAGGTCAGTTCCAGAACTCAGTCTCTAGGGGAATCACACCAGTGTTCAAGCCCAGGTGGATCCAGTCAACTCTTCCAACCACGACTTAAATAAAAACAATTAAAACCAAAACACTCCCACATGGCCCTCATCTTCTCCCATATAGACACTCATCATAACCTCTGGCTGGAGTTTTCCATGAGGGTCGCAGGCCAAGACAATGTCCAAAATAATCTCCCTTGCACCTCATTTGCCTAAATTCAGGGTGGCCTGGACACCCTTCCTGTGAACCAGAAGTGATCAAATAGGCCTGCCCTTAATACTGTTCCATTTCTCCAATTTGAGGCCTTCTGACTGTGGGGTTTAGATTCTTTATGTGAATTGGAGTCATGAGAAAACCAAGGTCCTCTGCAGAGATTTGAAGAACTCACTTGACCCAAAGGATCCCTATTCTCAATTGATGGATTTTAGGAACCTAAAAGGGGTAGGCAATAGAATTCATTAACAATGACTAAACTTTTTGCCATTTTGGTTTTGGATGCTCACATGGGATCTTTCTTTAGATCCATCAGGTGCTGAAAATCTAAGCCACAGCCTCACACAGGGCCAAGAGCCTGATCCAGACACATCCCTTTCCAAAGCAATTAAGCAAAGAGCCACAGGTGATGCCCATTCATTTCCATTTCAAAACTGTTTTCTTCAGGCTTCACAAAGGGGTGGCCTGAGGCAAAGACTTTCCTGACATTCAGGGCAAAAGAACAATAGGTAAGCAAAAGGCCCAAAGCAGGTTTATACACTGAGATTTTCCTGGTCACACGGATATCTGAGTTTTTTGATATGCTTGCCATTCCCTTCAGCTATCCAGTACATGGTCATGTAACAGACCTTGGAGTTGGTACATACCTTGGACAGAAAACCATGAGTGTATTCTGGAGAGTGGCCAGAATTCAGGAAGAAAACAGGGACTTATGAAGGTAGTAGGTGTTGCCATCCATAAGGCAAGGCACACTCCATTCATAAATTGGGCAGGATGAATGCTGGGAAGCTTTCTACTAGACAGGACACATCCATTGTTGCATTCTCTTTTCTAATGTCTACAACCAGGGACACAGTGGGATACACAGACATAGAAACACTCACCTTGTAAAAGAATCTACTAGAAACAGTTCACTCCAAACCAAACAAACCACCTCTCTGATCTGGTTTCTTTGGCTAACTCTGTGAAGTTGTCAGGAACAAAGTGTTGAGCCACTACCTGCTTTCTCAGGAAATGTCCCTCTTCAGAACTCTCCTGGCATTTGGCTATCCTCACAGCAGTAGTTACCGAGAAAGACTGAGTCTGTCCTTGGAAAATCCAAACAAGTGAGCCCACTGGGACTGGGATTTGGACTGCCTCTTGGTGCCTGGCTTCTTGGATACCAAGTTCAGAGAGTTCAATCACCAAGGAAATGAGGCATGTCACTTTCTTTGGAACTGAATGAGGCCACTGCCTTGGAAACCACATTGTCCTAAGAGTTGCTTCCAAGTGTCCCATGAGATGGAGGCTTCCCCTACTTTCTGTGACACTTTCACAAGTTAGAATGATATATCATCCATAGGCACCCAGGAACAGCTCTCCACACAGGCTGGTTTGATCCATCTTCTATACAATAAGAAGAGAAAAGCTGATTCAGACACATTGCTTCATCCTGACCAGGTTGCTTGCCATGGAATATGACTTTTGCTCTCTCAGGTCCTTCGTACCTGCCTACAACTTCTCTGGGTATCATTTCTGTATGGACCTTTGAGGTTCTCAGCAGGTGGAAGGTCCCGTACTTTCCTGTATTCTAAGAACAACTCTGTCCCTGCTTTTCAGTAAAATGAGATTGAGGGAAGAGTGTATATTTAGGGTTAATAACAGGTTCAATTTGGGTTAGGAAATATTCTCTGTGATGAATTATGTTATTGGGAACCTGCGATATTTACAAAAATATAGAGGTGAAATATAAGAATGAAAACAGAAATCTAGGTATGATTTGAAGGCCAGAAGGGCATTGGGCCCTTGATTGGGATACTTAGCTTTGAATTATGTTCTGCACAGATGTCTCAGAAAATTTGATATACAATGGCATAGGACCTGTACCTTGGAAGATTGAATGTAGAAGAGAACATCCACTCAAAAAAGGATAGTCATTAGGATTTGAAAGATAGTCGGTACGTTTAGGAAGAAGAGTGAGTATATGATTTGGACCAAAAGTTCTTTAGCAATAGGGTTTCTTATTTTCCAATAAACATGAGGAAGCAGTGCAGAATCCTCTCTTTGTAGGTCAACTGTGACCACTGGAGACTAAGTGTCTCCCCGTGTGGACTGTGAAGCCATTTGTTCCTCCTCAACGTTTTGTGGTATTTTTGCTGCAGCACTGGGAGTTTGGTATTTGCGTCACAAAATACAAGGAGCTCAACTGGGACACAGTGCTGGAGGGAGTTCTGTCACGAGTGGTGGGTCAGAGTCTGCGAGAGAATGCACCAACTAGGCTCTATCCCTCATATCTTGTCCCATTGCCGCCTTGTCCATATCAACCTCATTCTGAACATTGCCGTGAAACCTCTCCATATAACAAGATGCCTTTACATATAAGGGTCTGCTGGCTGCACCATGTCAGTCAAAAGCCATTTGGAATCCAATGGTAGATCCTCATGGCCCTACCACTGATGTTCTTTCACACACCTGCCCACGACTCCTCTAGGCCCACTACTCAGCAGGCTCCAACATACTGAAATCTCTGTTCTACACCATTTTCATGAAACCCAGTAATTCAAGGCACTGTCTGGTACCCTCATGATCAGCAACAGGACATACAAAGCTTCTCCAATGAATTTCCAAAATTTTATGGTATTTTTCTAGCCATTTTTCAAGGATGAAGTTGGAGGCACTGTTGGTTTCAATTCATTCAGAAAACATTAAATGTTGAGGAAGCTCATTTCAGTGAATGCTCTGGAGAACTCTCACAGGCAAGTCTTCCCAAAGAGTGGCCAAATGGACACATGAAGCCAGGCCCATTGAGGTCTACAATGTGAGGTACGTGTGTGTTTTGACTCTCAACTATGGTACCGAAGTCTTTCAGAATAAAATCATGTGATATCCTGGCTGAGATTCCCAGTGATCTGAGGAAAGCCACCCTGGGCCTAGATGTCAGTTTCCAAGGGCGAATCTCATGCGTGGCCTCCTAAAATCCCAACAAAATTCATGGCAATACTTCTCTGAGGTCAGTTCCAAAACCCAGTCTCTAAGGGGAATCACACCAGAGTTCAAGCCCTGGTGGACCAAGTCATTTCTCCCAAACGCCTCACAAATGACCAAAATTAAAATCAAAACTCTCCCACATGGCCCTCATCTTCTTCCATATAGTCACTCATCGTAACCTTTGCCAGGAGTTTTCCATGAGGGGCACAGCCAAAGACAGTGTCCAAAATAAACTCCCTTGCCCCTCATTTGCCAATATTCAAGGTGGCCTGGACACCCTTCCTGTGAACCACGAGTGATCAAATAAGCCTGCCGTTAATACTGCTCTATTTCTCCAATTTGAGGCCTACTGACTTTTAGGTATAGATTATTTATGTGATTTGGAGTCATGAGAAAACACAAGAACCTCTGCGGGACTTTAAAGAACTCATTTGACCCAAAGAATCCCTAATACGTTAATCCCTAATACTCGTTAATATGGCACTGCTTCTCCAATTTGAGGCCTATTGACTGTGGGGTTTAGATTCTTTATGTGAATTGGAGTCATGAGAAAAACCAAGCACCTATGGGCTAGCCTCTGCAGGGTTTTGAGGAACTCATTTGACCCAAATGATCACTAGTCTCACTTGATGAAGGTCAGGAACCTTACAGAGGTAGGCAAGAGACTTCATTCACAATGACTGCTCTTTTGGCAATTTTTGTTTTAGATGCACACATTGGATCTTTTTTTTAGATTCTTCAGGTGCTGAGAATCTAAGACATAACCTCACACAGGGCCAAAAATCTGATTCAGACACATTCCTTTCCAAAGAAATTAAGTAAGGAGCCACAGGTGATGCCCTTTCATTTCCATTTGAAAACTGTTTTCTTCATGCTTCACAAAGGTTTGGCCTGAAGAAAAGACCTTCCTCACATTCAGGGCAACAGAACAATTGGTAAGCACAGAGCTTGGAGGTGGTACAAATCATGGAAACAAAATCGTGAGCCTATTCTGAGAGTGATCAGTTTTCAGGAAGAAAACAGGAACTTAGGAAGATAGTAGATGTTGCCCATCCATAAGTCAAGCCACAGTCCATTCATACACTGGACAAGATAAATCCTGGAATGCTTTCTACTAGACAGGACACATCCATTGATGCATTCTCTTTTCTAATGTCTACAACCACGGACACAGTGGATGCACAGAAAAAGAAACACTCGCCTTGCGAAACGTCTTACCAGAAACAGTTCACTCCAAACCAAACAAACCACCTTTCCTAACTATTCTTAGAACATGAGACAAAACCTCAAACCCACACCCAAACCCACAAAGCCACCTCCTTCCCCCAAGTAGGTCTGTAACTATCGGGAGTGTCCTCTGAATGGTGGGCCATACTATGTTCCGCTGAAATGGCCTGTCCTGTGTCAGATCTGGTCTCCTTGGCCAACTCTGTGAAGTTTTCATGAGCCAGCGGTGATCCACTACCTGGTTTCTCAGGAAAGGCCCATCTTCAGAGCTTTCCTGACATTTGGCCATCCTCACATCAGTAGGTACCAAGAAAGACTGACTCTGTCCTTGGTAAATCCAAACAAGTGAGAACACTGAGACTGGGACTGGGACTGGCTCTTGGTGCCTGGCTTCCCGGATCTGAGACTTCCATCACCAAAGAAGTAAGGTGAGGTTACTTCCTTCAATATCTTAATGAGGTCACTGCTTTGGCAACCACTTTGTCCTAACAGTTCCTTCCAATGGTCCTATGATGGAGGTTGCCCCTACTTCCTGTGATACTTTCACAAGTTAGAATGGTATATCAACCATAGGCATCCGGGAACAGCTTACCACACAGGACTGGTTTGGTCCATCTTCTCTACATTAAGAAGAGAGAGGCTTATTCAGAAGCTACCCTTCATCCTTACCAGGTTGTTTCCCATGGAAGGTGACTTTTGCTCTCTCAGGTACTTCATAGCTGCCTGCATCTTTCCCTGGGATCAAATCTGCATGGACATTTGAGGTTCTCAGCAGGTGGAAGATCCCCTACATTCCTGTATTTTAAGATGAACTCTGACCCTGCCCTTTTGTAAAGTTAGATTGACGGATCAGTGTATGGTTAGGGTTAATACCTTGTTCGATTTGGATTATAAATCATTCTGCAGGATGATTACTGCTATTGGTAACCTGCAATATTTATAAGATTATAGAGGTGAAATATAAGTACAAAAAAAGAAATCTATGTAAGATTTGTAGCACAGAAGGGCATTAGGCCCTTGATTTGGATACTTAGCTTTGAATTACATTCTGCAGAGATGTCTCAGATAATGCGATATACAATTGCAAAGGACCTTGTACTTTGGATGATTGATTGTAGAAAAGAGCATTTACTCAAATTGGGAGAGTCAGTAGGATTAGGAAGATAGTCTGTAGGTTTAGGAAGAAGAGTGAGTATAAAATTTGGAACAAATGTTCTTTAGCAATAGGGTTTCGGTTATAGAGTGAATGTAAATGTCAGCACATGTGAAGACTCAGTCACAATGATGAACTGGAGAAAATATAGGAAAAAAGATATCAATAGAGACATTACAAAATCAGGCAATTATAATGTGAGTGATAGGATTAGACATTTTCAACATGGTTAAGATTGAATGCATAATCTTAGGAAGAAAAAAAAATATGTAGTTACCAATAGGAATAACATTTGAAAGCATTAGGCAACCTGGACATGGATGTTTTTAGTAATCCATGTTCACTTTCCATTTAGGCTTTGGTACAATCATAAGTGTGACCTTTGCATTTTCTGCCCAGAAAATTATTGTGATAAAATGTATCTGTGGATCATGTGATATGAGTATTTCTTTCACCATTTCTTGGAGCAATATTTGAAGACATATAAATTAGTATTGGGGGTACAAAGTGGTGTACCCTGTGTCAATGAATATAGAGATAATGGATGAATAGAATATACTGTGAATAAATAATCTAACTGGTTCCACTTTAAATAATGGATTGAATTGATATCTGAAAATATATAAGATATCATATATTGACATACAATCATTCATTCCAACCAGTTATATATCTAATGGTAATCTTAGGGTTATTGTTTATCATGAAGTGTGTGTGAGTTTTGCTTCAAAAGTGATTATGGAAATCGAAAATAATGTGTTTGGAAAGAAGTCTCATGAAAAGACCAGTCAAGAAATATGGAGGAATACATGAGTTGTGAAGCAGGAAGTGATTGAAAGTGAAACAAATGCCTATAAATTTGCTAAATTGTGGATGAAATATATATCCAATGATGTGCATAAACTGATGAAATAGTAGTGTACCAGTGTTGAATACAAATGAACGGCAAAATACATATCATGTCCCATAGGAATCGACTTGCATTGATGTTAAACTGAGTCAGTTACTGTAGAAATATTAGGATTCGCGTGCATCATTCACTGAATTTAGTTTTCTTTTTTTAAAACTTTTTATTAATGGTTGTTCAAAACATTACATAGTATTGTGGTGAGCGTCACAGGTTGGGGGGCCTGGCTTGAGGAAACAAAAGAGAAGGCCCTAGACACTCAGGATTGGAGATCCGCCCATTCTGGGATAAAGAGTTGCTGCACAGTGATTGCTTCCCACCTATTGAGAGGAGAAGCTTGGCCCAATGCACACAGCTCCACCTACTGGAAGAGAAGTTAATTGAACTCTATTACTGCATGTATTATTATTATTTTTTTCTTTTTATTTTCTTCTTTTTCTTTCATTTTCATTTTTTTGTTGTTGTTCTTTAACTTTTTTTAATGTTTTTATTTTTTAAAATTTTTAAAATTTATTATTTTATGATTCTTTTAAATTTTAATTTTCATTTTTATAATTATCATTATTATTTCTAAAAAATTTTATTTCTTTCTTTATTTTCTATTTTTTTTCTTTTGTCTTTTCATTTCTTTTCAATTTTCTTATTCTCCCTTCCTTGAATTCTACCTGCCTACTCTCATTCTCTTTAGTGACTTCTTCCCATCCCTACTACTATCTTTCCTCCCAAGCTTCAAATAAATTTATAAGAGTAAGCAGTAACTCAGCAGTCAAACAGAACAAGAAGTAACATTAGCAGCATAAAAAAGCAAGGATGAAAATGTGTACAAACAATGAAGGACAACATAAATAATCAGGAGGACCTAGAATCATCAGGAAAATGGTCATATAAAGAACTCAAGGAATACCTTAGACAGATGGAATGGAACCTTAAAGAGGATACGAGACAGCAATTCCAAACAGTGAAAGAACACATTGAAAATGAATTACATAAACAGATAAAAGAAGAATTTAAGCGTCTTTATCAGGAGTTAGAGATTATAAAAGAAATCAAACAATAATTCTAGAAATGAAGGAAACGATAAACCAAATTAAAAACTCAATTGAGAGTATCACTAACAGAGTGGAGCAAGTAGAAGCCAGAACGTCAAATAATGAAGAAAAAATATATCATCTTGAAAGGAGTCTAGCCAACTCCGAAAAACTGGTAAAAAAATCATGAGAAAAACATCCAAGAGATATGGGATAACATAAAAAAACAAACTTATGAGTCATCTGGATAGAGGAAGGTACAGAGATTAAAACCAAGGGAATGAGTAACCTGCTGAATGAAATAATTTTAGAAAACTTTCCAGAAATAAAAATGGAAACGGATATACAAATTGTAGATGCATACAGGACACCGAGCACACAAAATCACAGTAGACCAATGCCAAGTCACATTGTTACGAAAATATCCAATAAACAGACCAAAGAGAAATTATTAAAAGGTACATGAGAAAGGAGGCAGATGACATTCAGGGGTAAACCAATAAGGTTAACAACAGATTTTTCATCACAGACGCTGAAAGCGAGAAGATCCTGGAACAATGTATTTCAAATACTGAAAGACAATGGATGCCAACCAATAATTCTGTATCCAGCAAAATTAAGCTTCATTTACGACAACAAAATAAAAATATTTCATAATTAACAAAAGCTAAAAGAATCTGCAGCCAGAAAACCAGCATTGCAAAGTGTCTTGAGCAAAACACTACACGAGGAAGAAATGAAAAACAACAACCAAAACTATCACTGGGAAGTGCCTCAGTAATAACAGAGGGCGGGGGAAAAGCTAATCATGGAGAAACAAACTAAATTAAAAAAAAATAAATAATCAAAATGGCTGGCAGTACAAACCATATATAAATAGTAACTCTAAACCTTAACGGTTGAACTCTCCAATAAAGCAACATAGGCTGGTAACTTGGATTATAAAAACAAATCCAACAATATGTTGCCTCCAGGAGACACATCTGAATGGAAAAGGCATACACAGGCTGAAGGTGAAAGGTTGGGAAAAAATATACCATGCACACGGTCCTCGTAAGCAACCAGGGTTGGCCATCCTCACATAGAATAAAATCGACTTCAAGACTAAGTTATTCAAAAGGGATAAGTATGGATATTATATAACTTTAAAAGGAATCATTCACCAACAAGACATAAAAATTATCAATATTTATGAACCAAATAATGGTGCTGCGACCTTCATAAAACAAATTCTCCTCAAGTTCTGGAATCAAATAGACAACAACACAATAATTATCGGTGACTTCAACACAGCTCTCTCACCATTGGACAGATATTTCAAACAAAAGTTGAATTAAAAAAATATAGAATTCAATATCACAATCAATAACCTAGACTTAACTGAAATATATAGAATATACCAACCATCATCAAATGGATATACTTTTTTTCAGCAGCACATGGATCCTTCTCAAAAATAGACCATATATTATGCCATAGGGCAACCCTCAGTAAATATAAAGGGGTGGAGATAATACCATGCATTTTTTCTGACTATAATGGAATGAAACTGTAAATCAATGATAAAAGAAGGAAGAAAAAGTCCTACATCACATGGAAAATGAACGATATGTTACAGAATGATCAATGGGTTACAGAAGACATAAAGGTGGAAATCAAAAAATTCTTAGAGATAAACGAAAACACAGACACAACATATCGGAATCTACGGGACACAATGAAAGCAGTTTTAAGAGGGAAATTCATCGCCTGGTGGTCATTCCTCAAAAAAAAAAAAAAAAGGAAAAACCAACAAATAAATGAGTCACAACACACGTTACAGAATTCTCTCCAGCACTCTGTCCCAGTTGAACTCCTTGTATGTTGTGAAGCAAAAACCATATTCCCAGTGCAGCAGCAAGAAGCACCACAAAATGTGAAGGATGACCAAATGTCTTCACAGTCCCCACCAGGAGACACTTGGCTTCCTGTGGCCACAGTTTACCTACAAAGAGAGAATTCAGCACTGCTGCCTCAGGTTCATTGGAATATAAGAAACCATGTCTTCCAGGTCACATAGATGCGGACCCAGATTTGATGGTCTCACTACAAAGGAAGATAAAGCTCATGACAACAACATATATTTCAAGTGCCCAACCTCAGAGGCAGTTTCCCAAGAAGTCATAGGCCAGCAGAGCTCCATGTTGGTGGAGTGTTTACCCTGTCCCTTACTTTTGGAAGCTCCTCTACCACCTCCAAGGTTGTGAACTCCCGAGCATATTCCATTCAGATACATAATCACAGATTTTCACACTTTTCTCCTCTTATTGTGTCTTACTTGGGGCGAAGGTAATATCATGGCACTTCTCTGGATGTGAGTGGGAAGATTTTTGTGTAGCACATGTTTACATACACATTGGAGTCATTTTCCAATTTTCCATTTGAAATACTGAATCCCTGACATTAACCCCTACCCTACTGGACTCTGACTAATAATCTTAATATGATGGTGAGAAATAACCCAAAAAGAATAGAAATACAAGCAGTTCAGAGGAGGCATGGTGTGTAGTTGGAATTGCCTTTTGCATTATATAGTGTAGGAGTTATAAATCTAGTCAATTTTTTGTTGAAATAACTCTACATGTGTTTTTAAAGTTAACAAATATGTGAATTCCTGTGTCCCTTTCTCTGTAGCCTATACGGTGCATGTATTTTTATATGCACATAGAAAATCCTATCTGGTATCACACGTATATACTTGTGAGGTGGCTGAATTGGCAGATACAAATTGTGAGAAGAGATCACTCCTCCTAAACGGTGTTGGAACTGAAAATTCAACCTATGGGTGAGCTTCCAAGTTGAATAACATTATACATAAATCCATGTTCAGTAAATGAATATTTTTGCATCTGTGGATTATATATATTTCATGATGAATTTCGATTGGCATATATATTGCTACTTTTTTTCTTTTATTGGTTGTTCAAAACATTACAAATCTCTTCACATATCATATTTCATACATTAGATTCAAGTGGGTTATGAACTCCCATTTTTACCCCAAATACAGATTGCAGAATCACATCGGTTACACATCCACATTTTTACATAATGCCCTATTAGTTACTTTTGTATCCTGCTACCTTTCCAATACTCTACTATCCCCCCTCCTCTCCCCTCCCATCTTCTCTCACTACCCCATCTACTCTAATTCATTTCTCTCCTTGTTTATTTTCCCATTCCCCTCACAACCTCTTACATGTAATTTTGTGTAACAATGAGGGTCTCCTTCCATTACCATGCAATTTCCCTTTTCTCTCCCTTTCCCTCCCACCTCATATCTTTGTTTAATGTTAATCTTTTCTTCCTGCTCTTCCTCCCTGCTCTGTTCTTAGTTGCAATCCTTATATCAAAGAAGACATTTGGTATTAGTTTTTTAGGATTGACTAGCGTCACTAAGCATAATCTGCTCTAGTACCATCCATTTTCCTGCAAATTCCATGATTTTGTCATTTTTTAGTGCTGCGTAATACTCCAGGGTGTATAGAAGCCACATTTTTTTTTTATCCATTCATCTACTGAAGGACAACTGTGTTGGTTCCATAGTGTAGCAATTGTGAATTGTGCTGCTATGAACATCGATGTGGCAGTATCCCTGTAGTACACTCTTTTAAGGTCTTAAGGGAATAGTCCAAAAAGGGCAATAGCTGGGTCAAATTGTTGTTCCATTCCCAGCCTTCCCCAGAATCTCCATACTGCTTTCCAAATTGGCCGCACCAGTTTGCGGGAACATCTCTCCACACAGGCCTGGTTGGTCCTTCTTCTCTACATTAAGAAGAGAAAGGCTTATTCAGACACAACCCTTCATCCTTAAAAGGTTGTTTCCCATGGAAGATGACTTTTGCTCTCTCAGGTCCTTCATTGCTGCCTACATCTTCTTCAGGGATCAAATCTACATGGAACCTCAAAGGTTCTCAGCAGGTGGAAGATACCCTAAATTCCTGTATTGTAAGATGAACTCTGTACCTGCTCTTCTGTAAAGTTAAATTGAGGGAACAGTGTATGGTTAGGGTTAATAACATGTTCGATTTGGGTTAGTAATCATTCTGCTGGATGAATAATGGTATTGGAAAACTGCCATATTTACAAGAATATACAGCTGAAATATAAGTATGAAAACAGAAATCTAGGTAAGATTTGAAGTCCACAAGGGGATTAGGCCCTTGTTTGGGATATTTAGCTTTTAATTACGTTCTGCAAAATTGTCTCAGATAAATCGATAATCCATGGCATAGGACCTTGGACCTTGGATGATTGATTGTAGAAGAGAACATCCACTCAAAATAGGATAGTCGGTAGGTTTAGGAAGAAGAGTGAGTATAAAATTTGGACCAAATGTTCTTTAGCAATAGGGTTTTGGTTATAGAGTGAATGTAAATGTCAGCACATGTGAAGAGTCAGTCACAATGATGAACTGGAAAAAATATAAGAAAGAAGATATCAATAGAGACAATACAAAATCAGGCAATTATAATGTGAGTGATAGGATTAGACATTTTCAACAGGATTGAGATTGAATACATAATCTTAGGAAGAAAAAAATAGGTAGTCACCAATAGGAATGATATTTGAAAGCATTAGGCAACCTGGACATGGATGTTTTTAGTAATCCATGTTCACTTTCCATTTAGGATTTGGTACAATCATAAGTGTGACCTTTGCATTTGTGCCCAGAAAATTATTGTGATAAAATATATATGTAGATCATGTGACATGATTATTTCTTCCACTATTACTGGGAGCAATATTTGAAGACATATAAATTAGTATTGGGGGTACAAAGTGGTGTACCCTGAGTCTATGAATATAGAGATAATGCATGAATAGAACTTACTGTGAATAAATAATATAACTGGTTCCTCTTTAAATAATAGATTGAATTGATATCTGAAAGTATATTAGAAATCATTAATTGACATAAAATCAGTCATTCCAACCAGTTATGTATCTAATGGTAATCTTAGGGTTATTGTTTATTATGAAGTGTGTGTGAGTTTTGCTTCATAAGTGATAATGGAAATGGAAAATATTGTGTTTGGTAAGAAGCCTCATGAAAAGACCAGTCAAAAAATATGGAGGAATACATGTGTTCTGAAGCAGGAAGTGATTGAAAGTGAAACAAATGCCTATAAATTTGCTAAATTGTGGATGAAATATACATCCTATAATGTGCATAAACTGATGAAATAGTAGTGTACCAGTGTTGAATAAAAATGAATGTCAAAATGTACGTCATGTCCCATAGGAATCTACTTGCATTGATGTTAAACTGGGTCAGTTACTGTAGAAATATTAGGATTCGCGTGCATCATTCACCTAAGTGAGTTTTCTTTTTTTTTAATTTTTATTTATGATTCTTCAAAACATTACATAGTTCTTGATGTATCATATTTCACACTTTGATTCAAGTGGGTTATGAACTCCTATTTTTACCCTGTATACAGATTGCAGAATCAAATCAGTTACAGTCCATTGATTCACATATTGCCTTACTACTGTATGTTGTATTCTTCTGCCTTTCCTATCCACTACTATCCCCCCTCCCATGCCCTCTCCTCCCCTCTTCTCTCTCTAATCCCACTACTCTAATAAATTTTCCCCCTTGTATTATTTTTCCCTTTCCCCTCACTTCCTCTTGTATGTAATTTTTTATAACCCTGAGGGTCTCCTTCCATTTCCATGCAATTTTCCTTCTCTCTCACTTTCCCTCCCACCTCACATCCCTGTTAAATGTTAATTTTCTTCTCATGCTTTTCGTCCCTTCTCTGTTCTTAGTTACTCTCCTTATATTAAAGAAGACATTTGGCATTTGTTTGCTAGGGTTTGGCTAGCTTCACTTAGCATAATCTCCTCTAATGCCATCCATTTCCCTGCAAATTCTATGATTTTGTCATTTTTTAATGCAGAGTAATACTCCGTTGTGAATAAATGCCACTTTTTTTTTTATCCATTCATCTATTGAAGGGCATCTAGGTTGGTTCCACCATCTTGCTATTGTGAATTGTGGTGCTATGAACATCGATGTAGCAGTTTCCCTGTAGCATGCTCTTTTTAGGTCTTTAGGGAATAGAATGAGAAAGGGAATAGCTGGGTCAAATGGTGGTTCCACTCCCAGCTTTCCAAGAAATCTCCATACTGCTTTCCAAATTGGATACACCAATTTGCAGTCGCACCAGTAATGTACAAGTGTACCTCTTTCCCCACATCCTCCCCAGCACTTGTGTTTGTTTGGCTTCATAAATGCTGCCAATCTTACTGGAGTGAGATGGTATCTTAGGGTGGTTTTGATTTGCATTTCTCTGATTGCTGGAGATGGTGAGTATTTTTTCATGTACTTGTTGATTGATTGTATGTCCTCCTCTGAGAAGTGTCTGTTCAGATCCTTAGCCCATTTGTTGATTGGGTTATTTGTTATCTTATTGTCTAATTTTTTGAGTTCTTTGTATATTCTTGATATTAGGGCTCTATCTGAAGTGTGAGGAATAAAGATTTGTTTCCAGGATGTAGGCTCCCTATTTACCTCTCTTATTGTTTCTCTTGCTGCGAAAAACATTTTTAGTTTGAGTAAGTCCCATTTGTTGATTCCAGTTATTAACTCTTGTGCTATGGGTGTCCTTTTGAGGAATTTGGAGCCCAACACCACAGTATGTAGATCGTAGCCAATTTTTCTTCTATCAGACGCCATGTCTCTGATTTGATATAAAGCTCCTTGATCCATTTTGATATAACTTTTGTCCATGGCGAGAGAAAGGGATTCAGTTTCATTTTGTTACATATGGATTTCCAGTTTTCCCAGCACCATTTGTTGAAGATGCTATCCTTCCTCCATTGCATGCTTTTAGCTCCTTTATCAAATATAAGACAGTTGTAGCTTTTTGGATTAGTCTCTGTGTCCTCCATTCTGTACCATTGGTCCACCTGCCTGTTTTGGTACCAGTACCATGCTGGTTTTTTTTTTTTACTATTGCTCTGTAATATAGTTTGAAATCTGGTATCGCTATACCGCCTGATTCACACTTCCTGCTTAGAAATGCTTTTGCTATTCTGGGTCTTTTATTTTTCCATATGAATTTCATGATTGCTTTCTCTATTTCTACAAGAAATGCCGTTGGGATTTTGATTGGCATTGCGTTAAACCTATAGATAACTTTTGGTAATATCACCATTTTGATGATGTTAGTTCTGCCTATGCATAAACAGGGTATATTTTCCATCTTCTAAGATCTTATTCTACTTCTCTTTTTAGGGTTCTGTAGTTTGCATTGTATAAATCTTTCACCTCTTTTGTTAGGTTGATTACCAAGATTTTTTTTTTTTGAGGATATGTGAATGGAGTGTTTTTCCTCATTTCTGTTTCAGAAGTTTTGTCGCTGATATACAGAAATGCTTTTGATTTATGCATGTTGATTTTATATGCTGCCACATTGCTGAATTCATTTATTAGTTCTAGTAGTTTTTTTTGTAGACCCTTTTGGGTTTTCTATATAAAGAATAATGTCATCTGCAAATAGTTATATTTTAAGTTCTTCTTTTTCTATTTTTATGCCTTTAATTTCTTTCGTCTGTCTAATTACTCTGGCCAGTTTCGAAAACTATATTGAATAGAAGTGGTGATAGAGGACATCCCTGTCTTGTTCCAGATTTTAGAGGGAATGCCTTCAATTTTTCTCCATTCAGAATGATACTAGCCTGAGGGTTAGCATAGATAGCTTTTACAGTGTCGAGGTAAGTTCCTGTTATCCCTGGTTTTTCTAATGTTTTGAACATAAAGGGATGCTCTACTTTGTCGAATGATTTTTCTGCATCTATCTAGATGATCATATGCTTCTTATCTTTAAGTATATTTATGTTGTGAATAACATTTATTGATTTCTGTATATTGAACCGTCCTTGCATCTCAGGGATGAATCCTACCTGATCATGATGCACAATTTTTTTGATGTGCCTTTGTATCCAATTTGCCAGAATTTAATTGAGGTTTTTTGCATCTAGGTTCATCAGAGATATTGGTCTGTAGTTTTCTTTCTTTGAGGTGTCTTTGTCTGGTTTCGGAATCAGAGTGTTCTTGGCCTCATAGAATGAATTTGGCAGAGCTCCCTCTTTTTCTATTTCCTGAAATATCTTGAAAATTATTGGTATTAATTCTTTTTTAAAGGTCTTGTAAAACTCTGCTGTA
The DNA here is from genome assembly GCF_048772815.1 of Callospermophilus lateralis. Classification (NCBI taxonomy): domain Eukaryota; kingdom Metazoa; phylum Chordata; class Mammalia; order Rodentia; family Sciuridae; genus Callospermophilus; species Callospermophilus lateralis. The sequence continues at coordinate 160,199 of NW_027513016.1, forward strand.
TACCCATCTGAACCTGGACTTTTCTTGGTTGGTAGTCTTTTGATTGCTTCTTCTATTTTATCCATTGATATTGGTCTGTTTAAATTGTGTGTATCCTCCTGACTCAGTTTGTGCAAATCATATGACTTAAGAAATTTATCAATGTCTTCACTATTTTCTATTTTATTGGAATATAGGTTTTCAAAATAATTTCTAATTGTCTTCTTTATTTCTGTAGCATCTGTTGTTATATTGCCTTTTTGATCCCATATGTCAGTAATTTCAGTTCTCTCTTTCTTCGCTTAAATCCAAAACACTCCCACATGACACTCATCTTCTTCCATATAGACACTCATCATACCCTGTGGCTGGAGGTTTCTATGAGAGGCAAGGCCAAGAAAGTGTCCAAAATAAGCTCACTTGCCCCTCATTTGCCTAAAATCATGGTGGCCTGGGTACTCTTCCTTTGAACCAGGAGTGATCAAATATTCCTGCTGGTAAAGTGTTCCGCTTTTCCAATTTGAGGCCTACTAGCTGTCAGGTATAGATTCTTTATGTGATTTGGAGTCATGAGAAAACCCAAGCACCTATGGGATAGCCTCTGCAGGGATTTGAAGAACGCATTTGACCCAAAGGATCCCTATTCTCACTTGATGTAGGTCAGGAACCCAACCTAAGAAGGCAAAAAAAATTTATCCACAATGACTGCTCTTTTGGCCATTTTGGTTTGGAAGCACATGGGATTTTTATTTAGATCTATCAGGTGCTGAGAATTTAAGCCACAACCTCACACAAGGACAAGAGGCTGATTCAAGCACATCCCATTCCAAAGCAATTAAGCAAAGAGCCACAGGTGATGCCCATTCATTTCCATATGAAAACAGTTTTCTTAAGGCTTCACAAAGGGGTGGCCTGAGGTAAAGACCTTCTTGACATTCAGGGTAATCGAAACATAAGTAAGCAAAAGGCCCAAAGCAGGGTTTCTCCACTAAGACTTTCCTGGTCACACTGATATCTGAGTTTTCTGAGATTCTCCCATTCCCTTCAGCTATCAGTACATGGCCATGTGACAGAGCCTTGTGGTGGTACATATGTTGGACACAAAACCATGAGCCTATTCAGGAGAGTGGCCAGAATTCACGAAGAAACAGGAAGTTAGAAAGATAGTAGGTATTGCCCATCCATAGGCAAGCCACTCTCCATTCTTAAATTGGGCAGGATGAACGCTGGGACACTTTATATTAGACAGGACACAACCATTGATGCATTCGCTTTTCAAAGGTCTACAACCACGGATACAGTGGGATACACAAACAAAGAAACACTCGCCATGTCAAATGACTTATTAAAAACAGTCCACTCCAAACCAAACAAACTGCCTTTCCTACCTATTCTCATAACATGAGACAAAACCAAACTCACATGCACACCCACAAAGGCACCTCCTTTACCCAAGTAGGTCTGTGACTATCCAGAGTGTCCTCAGACTGATTGGCCATACTATGTTCCCACGAAATGGCGTGTCCTGTCTCAGATCTGGTCTTCATTACCAACTCTGTAAAGTTGTCAGGAGCCATCAGGGAGTCACTACCTGCTTTCTCAGGAAGGCCCCTCTTCAGAGCTTTCCTGGCATTTAACCATCCACAGATCAGTATTTACCAAGAAAGACTGACTCTGTCTTTGGTAAATCCAAACAAGTGAACCCAATGGGACTGGGACTGGGACTGGCTCTGGGTGCTTGGCTTCCTGGATCCCGAGTTCAGCAAATTGCATCAACAAAGAAGTGAGGTGGGTCAATTCCTTCAGGAACTGAATGAGGTCACTGCCTTGGTAACCACTTTGTTCTAACAGATGCTTCGAAGGTTCCCATGAGATGGAGGTTACCCCTACATCCTGTGACACATTCAGAAGTTAGAATTGTATATCGACCATAGGCACCCGGGAACTGCTCTCCACACAGGCTGTGGTGAGCCGTTTCTGTAGATTATGGTCGCCATTGCAAGATGGCGCTGGCTCCACTGTGGTCTGTAATAAACAACTCCTTGTTTGGGAGAGTTGGTGCATGGTTTCTCAGCACCCTGTGAGAAAGTTCCACGTGGCAGCTTCGCATTGGGGCTTGGGATGCTTTATTAAGGCTGGGAGGGGCATCCGACGGGGAATTAGAAGAAATATCAAGGGCCTGAATAAACTGCTGAAAGAAGATTCCTGAGTTGCGTCTTCCTTGCGGGCAAGGGGTCGCGACAAGTGGTGCTGAAAACCCGGGAACCAGAACTTTCAGCAGTCAGGGGTGGTGCACCAATTAGTCCCAGGTAAGTAGGACCCACGGTCAAAGCGGAGATCAGTCCTAGATAAGTAGGACCTGCTATCAGAGCGGAGATCAGTCCTAGGTAAGTGGGACCCGCGGTCAAAGCGGAGATTAGTCCCAGATTAATTGGGACCCGCGGTCAAAGCGGAGATTAGTCCTAGGTAATTAGGACCCGCTATCAAAGCGGCAGCTCCTCTGTAAAGCCAGAGAGAGCATTAAATCTTATTGCAGCTGCACTGTGTACTTTCGCTCTTACTTTCACTTTTGTTTGTTGTGTGTCTTTTGTTGTGTCATGGGTGCCGTATCTTCAAGTCCGCTTCTCCTGGCCCTAGATAACCTGTTACGTTCCAAGGGCCTAAAAGTGAAACGTAGTACTTTACAGAGATTTTTACAGAAGACAGATATTGTTGCCCCGTGGTTCGCATTTTCTGGCAGCCTCACTATACCTAGCTGGGATAAGTTAGGCACAGATCTTGACTTTGCTTCTGAGCAGGGCATATTAGAGGGTGGGGTGATAGCCCTTTGGAAGATGATCCGTAGTTGCCTCGCAGATGGCAGATGTCAGGAAGCACTTACTAAAGGACAAGAAGTTTTAGAGCAATTACATGAAGAAAGATCAGAAATGGCAGGCAGTGAGGTATTTCAGGAGGGTGGGAGTGTGCGAAGCGAGAAACAGGGGAGGAAACAATTATCTCCGGCAGGCAGTGACGTATTTCAGGAGGATGGCAGTGTGCGGAGCAAGAAACAGGGGAGGAGGCGATTGTCTCTGGCACGGAGTGAAATATTTCAGGAGGAAGGGAATGTGCAGAGCGAGAAACAGGGGAGGAGGCGATTGTCTCTGGCACGGAGTGAAATATTTCAGGAGGAAGGGAATGTGCAGAGCGAGAAACGGGGGAGGAAACGCTTGTATCCATATCTCAGTACACTGCGCACACTCCCATGCAAAAGTGGGTCAGAAGAGGAGGAGGATGAGAAGGAGGAGCTCGGGAGACTGTCTCGGCACCTAGGGAGTTTAACTATGGGAGAAGGGAACAAAAATAAACAGGAGCTCAAGAAAAATGATCCTCCGGACCCGCCGCCGTACGGTGAGGGTGTTTCGAGGAGAGCTTTCCATGCCCAAGCATGGAGGGCTGTTAACGCTGAGATGGGTCTTGCTTATCCAGTTTTCCAGGATGACAATAGGGGAAGATTCCATGAGCCTTTAGATTTCAAAATTGTGAAGACCCTGGCAGAGTCTGTGCGCACTTATGGGGTGGATGCCGCCTTCACATTAACTCAGGTGGAGAGTCTGTCTAGATACTGTATGACTCCCTCTGATTGGGCTAGCCTTGTTCGGGCTTGTGTTTCTCCAGGCAAATATTTGGACTGGAGAGCCTTTGTGCTAGAGGGCGCTGTAGAGCAGGCTGCCCAAAACTATGCGGCCGGACACCCCCATTGGGACAAGGAAATGCTTTTGGGACAAGGCAGATTTGCTAATCAACAAACAGGATACCCCCCTGAGGTATATGAACAGATCAATAACATTTGTATCCGTGCATGGAAATCACTCCCAAATAGAGGAGAAGTGTCTGGCAATTTAACAAAAATCATGCAAGGCCCCACAGAACCTTTCTCGGACTTTGTTGCTAGGATGGTGGATGCCGCAGGAAAAATCTTTGGTGACCCTGATAGAGCAATGCCCTTGATTAAACAACTTGTTTTTGAGCAATGCACCAAAGAATGTAAAGCAGCAATCGCTCCTTATAAAAACAAGGGCATAGAAGCTTGGATAAAAGTGTGTAGAGAGCTTGGAGGACCTTTAACTAATGCAGGTCTTGCAGCTGCTGTCCTTCGGATCGCAAAAGGGGGCGGTCCTGGTGCCGGAACATGGTTCCATTGTGGTCAATCCGGCCATTTCAAACGTGACTGTCCCAAAAAATGCAATTTTACTGGACCTCCTCGCGGTGGCCCTTCTAATAGCCCTCGTCAACCGGGGCTGTGTCCAAAATGCAAAAAGGGGAATCATTGGGCAAGAGAGTGTAGATCAGTGAGGGACATCCATGGACAGCCTATTTCAGCTGGGCCAAAAAACGGCCGAAGGGGCCCCTGACCCCAGGGCCCACGAATATATAGGGCAATGGAGAATGTCACACCCGAACCCGACACATGGCCTTCTCTGCGCCATCCCACGAGATGCGGAGAGCCACTACAGGTGCCGCGGGATTGGACCTCTGTTCCACCTCCAGACTCGTATTAACACCTAAGATGGGAATCCAATTGGTGGAAACTGAGTTCAAAGGGCCTTTACCCCCTGGCACTGTAGGTTTGTTAATTGGACGTGCATCCTCTATCCTACAAGGTCTTCATGTTTTCCCCGGAGTTATAAACCCTGATACTGTAGGGGCAGTAAAAGTTATGGTGGAAGCTCCAAGGGGCATTGTGTCTATCTCTCCAGGGGATCGGATTGCTCAATTGCTAATTTTGCCTAGTTTGCATAATCACTTCCCTGCTGACTCAAGGTCACGGACAGGAAATCAGATTGGTACCACCGGAGGAAATTGTGTCTATTTGTCACTGGATATGAGCAATTGCCCCACTTTGGAATTAAGCATAGAAGGTTAATCTATTGTGGGATTGCTGGACACAGGAGCAGATCGTAGTATCATAGCCCTTAAGGACTGGTCTAGGGGATGGACAGTGCAGGCTTCTGATCAATCCTTAAGAGGACTTGGATATGCCCAAGCCCCTCAAATCAGCTGTAGACATCTATCTTGGAAGGACTCGGAAGGACATGATGGTACCTTTCAGCCTTATGTACTTGATTTACCCATTTCTTTATGGGGCCGTGATCTGATGAAAGACATGGGGTTCACTCTTAGTAATGACTATTCCCCAGTGTCTCAACATATCATGCAAAATATGGGGTATAGGCCAGGTCTAGGACTAGGAAGGCACCTACAGGGATGTAAGCATCCTATGCAAGGTCATCAAAAGCTTAACAGGTTTGGTCTGGGTTTTTCCTAGGGGCCACTGGGGCTCAAATACCTATAACATGGCTCACCGAGGAGCCTGTTTGGGTGCCTCAGTGGCCTCTTCCCTCGCTTAAACTGGCAGCAGCCCATGATCTAGTCAAAGAACAACTTCATTTGGGTCACACCCAACCTTCTACTTCTCCATGGAATGCTCCCATATTTGTCATTAAGAAAAAATCAGGGAAGTGGCGCCTACTGCATGATCTACGAGCAGTTAATGCTCAGATGCAGCTTATGGGGCCCATTCAAAGAGGGCTGCCTCTGCTCTCCTCTGTTCCTCAAGGCTGGCATATAATTGTTATTGACATTAAAGACTGTTTCTTTTCCATTCCTTTGCATCCTAAAGATTCACAACGTTTTGCTTTCACCCTTCCCTCGTGTAATCACGAAGAACCAGATCAAAGGTTTGAGTGGGTGGTGTTGCCACAGGGGATGGCTAACAGTCCCACGAAGTGCCAGATGTATGTGGGGAAGGCACTCGCACCTCTCAGACGTAAGTATTCCTTCACCAAGATCATTCACTATATGGATGATGTGTTATTGGCCGCAAAATTAGAACAGACAGTTTATGAGGCTTATAAAGAACTCGTGATGCTGTTGGCTCAACATGGACTGCACATCGCACCTGAAAAGGTTCAAACGGGGGATTCTATCAGGTTTTTGGGAGCAACAATTGGGTATGACAAATTAAAACCACAAAAAATTACCATCAGGACTCAAGATCTCCAAACTCTAAATGATTTTCAAAAATTGCTGGGAGATATTAATTGGATAAGAGGATATTTACATATTCCTAATATTGTGCTCCAGCCTTTGTATGCTACTCTTAAGGGTGATCCAGATCTTGCTTCCCCTCGTAGCCTCACTACTGAGGCTAGAGCGGCCCTTATAAAAGTAGAACAAGCTATACAGCATGCCACTCTATGCAGGCTCCAGAGTGATAAACCTTTCCAGTTATGTGTGTTTGCCACTATGCGGCAGCCTACTGGAGTGCTGTGGCAAGATGGGCCTTTACTATGGATCCACCCACATGTATCTCCAGGAAAATCCTTAGAATATTATCCTGATGCTGTTGCAGCATTGGCACTTAAAGGGATTCAACAAAGCATTCAATTTTTCGGCCAATCACCTTCTTCTCTTATCATACCCTACACTAAAGCTCAACTTAATGTTTTATGTGCTACTCTAGACAACTGGGCTATTCTGTGTTGCTCGTTTCAAGGGGGTATTGATAATCACTACCCTTCTCATCCATTACTCCATTTTGTTAAAGAACATCCCATCATTTTCCCTAAGGTAACTTCATCCAGTCCAATTCCGGGGGCTGTTAACATTTTTACTGATGGTTCCAAGTCTGGAATGGGAGCTTATGTAATTAATGACTCTCCCCCTATCCAGCATCAATTTGCTCCTGGAAATCCACAATGGGTAGAACTACAAATTGTTATTGAAGTTTTTAAACAGTGTTCTTTTCCTTTTAATCTTATTTCGGACTCCAGCTATGTGGTACAAGCACTAAAAGTCCTGGAGACCGTGGGAACTATTAGTGATGCCCACAATGTGTCTGTTTACTTTACTCAGCTTCAACAGCTTATCTCTAACCGCACTGCTTCTTTTTATCCAATGCACATCAGGGCTCACACCTCTCTTCCTGGTCCGTTATCCCAAGGTAATGCCTGTGCGGACTTAGCCACTAGAGGCCAATTGATATGCTTGGCTTCCTCCTTAGAGAGGGCTAAGTTGTTTCACCAAAACTTCCATGTTAATGCATTAATGCTGCGCAGGCGTTTTTCCATTTCAAGAGCGGATGCTCGGCAAATAGTATTGCAATGTCCCCATTGTGTCACATTTCTTCATCCCCCTAATTATGGAGTAAACCCACGGGGATTAAAGCCATTGATTGTTTGGCAAATGGATGTGACACATATACCTGACTTTGGTAACCTTAAGTATGTGCATGTTTCCATTGATACGTGCTCTGGAATTATCCATGCTTCTGCTTTATCGGGAGAAAAGGCACGTAATGTCATTACTCACTGTTTAGAGGCATGGGCAGCATGGAGTGCACCTGCATCCCTTAAGACTGATAATGGACCTGCTTATACTGGCAGACAATTTACAGTTTTTTGTTCTACTATGGGAGTGCAACTTACTCATGGTTTGCCTTATAATCCTCAAGGATAAGGCATTGTTGAGCATGCTCATCGCACCTTAAAGGAAACTTTACCAAAACAAAAAGGGGGAATAGGAGCTGAACACACTCCTAAAGAACGCCTGTCCTTAGCTCTCTTTACCATTAATTTTTTGAATTTGGATATTCATGGTCGCTCTGCGGCCGATAGACATGTGTCCCCTCAGCCCTCTGTGATTGGCTATATTAAGTGGAAGGATGTTCTTACGGGCCAATGGAACGGCCCTGACCCCGTGCTGACATGGGCACGAGAATCTGTATGTGTTTTTCCCCAGGATCGTACGGAACCATTGTGGGTCCCTGAATGCTTGACAAGAAGAGTCTCGACATCAACTGACCAGCAACAAGAGATACCACAACAATTCTGTGATGAGGATCTTCATTTTACTAAGTGCTCTGGCTCTGGTGCTGGTGCCGATGGCACAGGCGAAACCAATGCGGTGGTGGGCAGTGGCACGGGCATGGCCAATGCCGATGCCAGTTCATGGTAATTCTAGTGTCCTCCCCACTCTTTTTTCTACCTCATGTGAGATGTCTGCTCCCTGTGGCTCTCCTAGAGGGGACATGGAGAGAATTTTTAATCAATCTCAAGTTAATCTCACAGGAGTTTTTTGTTTCAGCCTTAGAAACGCTAATTGCATTAGCCTTAAGACCAAAAATTTGACTAACTGGGAGGACCCATTGTGGTCCAATCAGGTCTCAGGAAGCATTATCAGTGCTGTATTGAGCAAGGTAGCTTCGGGGAATCAATCAGGCTCAGAGACCCCTGCAAACAACAGCTCTGCTCTTAACATAACTACCTTGGCTATTATCTCCAAGGTACTAATCCCAGTGCCTCCTTTTTCTAGTAGTATTTATAATGCCACTCATTTCAAGGCCTCTCCTTACTGTTCCCCTAATCTTGGTTTCCCCCCAATATTTACGCCTTGTCAGGATCATTCTTGGGAGAAACATCAAGTTGCTAAAGGTTTCTCCCTTTCCCCCTCTCTTGATAGGTATGTTTATAACTTTAACAATAGTGCCAGCTCCTCTACAGGAGTAGGTTGGTCCTGGTTTTAATGGCTGATTTCCAATGAAAAGGGGGCTTCAGCCGATATTTCTGCACTGGCTCAGTTGGTAGGAGCCAAAAGTTGGCTGGCTAATATTTCTGGTACTGTTAGGGAAAGTGAACAAGGTAATAGACTTACATCTGTTTCATTCAACTCTCTGTTGTATAATGCCACATTGCCTCCTGCAATGGTCTTTGTCCAATCCCCCTTCTTATTCCTTTTGGCTAAGGCCACCTCATTGGGGATGCTGGATTGTTCTCATACTACCTGTCTCTTATCTGAGTGTTGGAATGGTTCCTGGACTGTAGCAGTGTTTATGAAGATTCCAACTTTTGTCCCAATCCCGGTCACTGCAGATCCTGATAAATTCCCTATTGTTGAGCTACTTAGAGTCCGCAGAGATTTTGGAATAACAGCGGCTATAGTGACAGCCGTGGCGGTATCTGCTGCTGCAGCGGTTACGGCTGGAGTGGCTATGGCCAATCAAGTACAAACTGCTGCCACTATTAATCAAGTTGTCCAACAAACTTCCACCATACTTGAATCCCAAAATACAATTAATCAACATATTTTGTCAGGGATTTTAGCTGCCAACCAAAGAATAGATTTACTCTAAGCTCAGGTAGAAGAATTGGCTGACTTAGTGCTTTTGGGTTGTGTTGACCAACGTGCACATTTATGCATAACCTCTGTCAGATTTAATGATTCCAGGAATGCTTCCCGCACCATTGGCGAATATTTGGCTGGAAATTGGTCCATGGAAGCGGAAGACATGATCCAGTCTTAACTAACCCAGATAGCTGTCTTGAATAGCACCCGTGTTGATCCCGTGACTTTGGGTCAATTCACCGATTGGATATCTTCTGCCTTTTCCTTTTTTAAAGAGTGGGTGGGGGTAGGCATTTTTGGTGCAATGTGTTGCTTCGGTATGTTTCTCTGTTTGTGGTTTCTCTGTCGCCTCAAGGCCCGCAATGCTCACGATAAGGCTATGATCATCCAAGCTCTTGCAGCTTTAGAAAATGGCAATTCACCTCAAGTTTGGCTTGCGCATCTTAAACAGTAAATCTTTGACATGGCCATTGCACCCCAAGTTATTATAACATTGCACTGGGATCGGCATGTCTTTCCTCGTTATTCTCTTAGTGTTGGAAAGCCCTTGCAATCTGCCGGTCTTGCTGCCATTGCACGCAGGTGTGTTTACACACTAATGCTTCTCTATCGCCTTAAAGTCCGTGCCTTTCTTTCGGGGTGCTGTCAACTCGTTTGT